>NW_025955062.1:0-145656 GCF_022376445.1 Fomitopsis serialis
CGAGCGAGCGAGGCGGCAGGCGACCACTGGCAGGAGCGAACGGGACGGCAGGCGAGCGGGACAGTGGGCAGGTGGGACGGTGGGCGAGCGTGTTGGGGTCGCAGACATTTATAGCCAACTACCCGAAGGCGAGATCTATGCTTGTGGGCCCTGATGCCGCGCTACGCGCGGGAGAAACTGACGTCCGACGAGGTGATGGGTATCAGCGAAAAGACGAACCAGGGCACGAGATTCACATACCGTCAGACGGCTCCCGCCCGTCATGTTCCCGACTCTCGCCCTCGCAAGGCACCAAGCGTTCGGACGCTGCACAATGCGCGGTGGCATCTGAACCCTACCAATCTCGGTGAGCATGCCCGGTCAGACGATGTGTTGGACCAAGGGCAAGATAGAAACCTCACTCACCCACTCGAGACGCAAGGCGTTGGCAGCTGGTCTACTAGTACCGTCAGCTACACACGACGAAACCAAGCGTAGTGTGCTCTCACCGTGACCTCGTGATACCTGCCGTTGTTCAGCTTGACGACAACGCCCATTGCATTGTGCGAGCTCGAGAACGGGAGCATCTACACGATGTCCACAGCCTCGCGCTTGTTCCTGTAGTCCGCTCAGCCAGGCTCCTTCGTGAACTTGAGCAGCGCCGTCTCCCTCTTGCTCCCGAGTCCCGACAAACACAAGCTCTTCCGTCTCCAGATCCGTGACCTCAAAGGCTGTCGAGTTATGGCGGGTAAGAACGAGCGGGCAGGCTCAAGAGGGCGGGCATGTGGGCACGATAGGGCAAGGGGGCGAGCGAGAGGGCAGGCAAGCCGAACGCGAGGGCGGACGCGCGGGTATTCGCGCAGATTGGGCAAGTAAAGGCACCACGACCTGAGCGCTGATTGCTCGTCGAGGCACCCACTCGACCAAGAACGCGGGCGCGGGTACCAGCCAGTAAGTGCGCGGGCAAGAAGCGAGCACGGGTCGCAGCACTCGACCTAGAACCTGCTGGTCAGCATGGAGGACTCGGAGTTTGTGGTCACTAGATGTAGCTTGTAGTGTGTTCAAAGGCAGTCAGACGAAAGCCAGAGCTTGATGGATGAGACAGTCGGTAGATACACGCAGCTCAAAGCCATTATTCGAGTGACTGGGCACGCCAGAATTCAGCTGTCGGCGCGCACGCGCGCCGCGCACTGTGTTCAGGTCGTACGATCCAGATCTCATTGCAGCGGAGATTCAATATCACTGTTATGGACGAGTTTTGTATCTGGAAGGGGGGGTCCGACCCCCCTTCTAAATTGGCTGTTTAGAAGAGGGGGTTGCTGATCCAACGCAGTGGTACGCTCGCTTCGCCGATATGCCGGGGCAATTTACAGTCGAAATTCAGAATAGAAACGGTTGTAAACCTCTGCGGGAAGGCATCCACTGGTCGTGTCTTTGGTATGGATTCTTCGGTCTCCGCCCGGCATGCTCCGTGACACCACCATAACGGATGGAACCGAGACCAGCATATCGGGCTCAAGCGTGGCGCGCGTCTCTTCGTGCCGAAGGCCTTCTAAGTTTAACGTCAACCGCTTTGTTGCTGGCCCTTATTCACTATTTATTGTCATGCGTGCTACGTTCCGACCTCAGACCACACCGTTAGACACTACCTCACAACCCGTCTTGATTGCCTAACTATTACTATATACACCTCACGCGTACACACTACTACACTACCCTCGAACGGGACGCAGGTCTGGGCGGCGCGTTTAAACGCCCGCACATGTACAGGCCGGCGTCCGCCGCGTCTTAGCACAGGCCCGGGTAAAGTGTCCGATGAGGCACAGACTACATCGACGTCGCGTTCCCAGCTAACGGTTTATTCAACCACTACTACCCATCAGCCGTCACGAAGTCGATTGACTCGGTAATTGGCCGGAAGGTGAGGCGATGTCTTTGGTCCCCCTGATATCAACAGCAAATCGCCGCTCCCCAAAGTGGAAACGGCGCATGCGATTGCCCGTTAATGAGTCAATCCGCAAGCGATTTCTCAACTCCGCGAGAGGCCGTTCAACGGCGTGACCAGTTTGCTGTCAAGCGAAAGAAGATCTGGGCGCCTGATGGTGTCATCGGCATGCTTCTCTTATGAGCGGGCTTCTCCCGCGGCGGTTCCGCGACCCAGCAATCTGGGAAGACCTTGGATCCTACCTCTTCGTGCCCGTGAGGCGTCCCCGTCCACCGTACTGTCCCAAATCGAGAGGACCCAATGACTTCGGTGGTTGGTCAAAGGTGAGTCATGTACGGGACTTGGCAAAATCTCACAATCCCACAGTGGCGGCTCCTCACCAAGCCTCGATATTAAACATACGGAACAGGCCCCAACTCCTTAGAACGAACACCCCAGTACTCGTCGCTAATCAGCTATGCCCCGCGAACCACCCTCATCGTCTTCGCGCGCCCACCGCCGTGCCTGTTCTGCACCGCCCTCGAGACCGACCGCCTCCGATCGTGCCGGGCTGCGCGCCGCCGTCTCAGCCGCGGACGCCGCCCGTGTCGGCCCCGGCGGACCTGCCCCCGCGCCGCAGCGGCCAGCCCGCTCGCCTCCGCCGAATGCGCAGCCACACAACGGACCCCGGCGCGTACCCCCCGACTGTTCGCGCCACTCTTCTACAGGAGCCCATCACAGCCTCAGTCGGCGCAGCGCTCCCTGCCGGTCCATTTTGCAGTCCTCCTTGGACAAATCTCATCGGCCATCATTGACATGCAGCCATTCCTTACCGGCATACCTGGCGCAACCCCGGATCAGAACGACCGAGTGTGAGTGATTTGTATCTTCTACTACTTCCTGCTGACATTCCCCAGGCTCCGGCGGCACACTGCCGTGGACCACCAGGGGCCTCTTCACTACGTCCACAAGCTGCTGTTTATGGTGGACGGACCGCCGCTTCATTGGCACATGTGTGCGGTTTCGGCGACGCCGGATGAGGAGGTCTTGTTGCGGGGATGGATCAACTTCTTGTGCATCGAGAACTGGCGGCGGTGGAACTCTTGAGTTTGTTCGGCTTTGTGTACCCAGAAATGATGTCTAGGGAAAAGATCTTCCTGCTTCCGGCGATCCTTCCAACTGCGTGCATCTATCGCGAGGGAGGCGGCCTAGCTGGCCTCGCAGATGCTGCCTCGGCGCGCCCGTATTTCTTGGCTTGTGGGGTTGAGTTTGTCAGCGACTGCGCCGCGGAGCATCCGCATTCGGGCGCTGTCATGGGCGCGCCCGGGCTTCCACCCCCGACAAGCGAACTGACGCTTAGCCAGCCAATGTATACACAATAAAAATGGTACTCGGTGCATCATTTGATCCCGTGTCAATATATGTGGCATAATGTGAGACCCTCCTCTCTTTACAAAGCCCATGACAAAAGGCAGATGGCAGAAGGCCGGATCCAGCAAGAAGACGACCGTTGTCCGCTCGGAGGTGAGACAGACGACGCGTGGAAGGAAATACCGCCTGGTGCCTGCTGAATTCGCGCATTTTCCGCATGTCAATGAACGGGAGGCGGAACCATGCCATATTCCTGAGGCATTACCTGATGACGCGCCGCCTGGCGCAGAATTTGCTGACATTACGAATGAGAACCATGTCGCTGACCGCGCAACCAAGCGAGCGAAGACGAGGCCGTCGGGGTCGGTGGGTGTTTTATTAAAAAATGTCTCATCCGGTTTCTCTGAAGACAGTCAGACCCAGGCAGACTTCATGCGG
Source organism: Fomitopsis serialis (assembly GCF_022376445.1). NCBI lineage: Eukaryota > Fungi > Basidiomycota > Agaricomycetes > Polyporales > Fomitopsidaceae > Fomitopsis > Fomitopsis serialis. The sequence goes on from NW_025955062.1 coordinate 3,713, forward strand.
GAATGGTTACCGTTGCGGGACCAAATGCTCCAACGGCTCATTGATCTGGAAGGTCCGCAGGAGAGGCGCATCTGCGGCGGGTGCAAAGGGGAGTGGAGTCCTTGGAGGTGCATTGACTGTATTGGTAGGCCGTCATTTTGCACAGCTTGCTGCCTGAAACAGCATGAGGCGGACTACCTACATCGGGTGGAGCACTGGGTGCCATGGGATCCGGCTGGCCCGCCCGTGGGGGAAAGTCCGCGCTCTGTGGATGAGTCCGCGGACGAGGATGCATCGAGCGAGTGGGGGGAAGTTGAGACCGAGCTATTGCCCACCGCGGATTCCTCGGTGGAACAAGGGCCCATTCTATCTGCAGAGGGTAGGTTCGGGTGTTTGCGGCGTGGAGGCGGCTCACCACCTCCCATTGCAGGCTACTATGAGCCGAGCTCGCTTTATTCGGTTGGGCTCCGCCTCTTTCTCGGTCACAGGGGCGGGCGCTGCCCCGTTTTCTCAATCGTCAGCGGGGCCGACATGTGCAAGAAACTGACAGTTGCCGACATCACGGGAGTGCACACCTTACGTGTGACGTACTGCGAATGTGACAATGCGGCAAGCAAACCATTTCAACTGCTCGATATGGGATTGTACCCCGCCACCGTACTCGCGCCGCGCACGGCCTTTACATTCAGAGTATTGGATGATTTCCTGCTCGCGAACAAGGTCTCTGGTATTGCCGCGCAGAGTTATTTTGAACGGCTACGACGCCTGACCAGCACCGCCTTTCCACAGTCCATACCGGTGAGGCAACATCACACATGTATCGCACCATACTGACTATCCGACCGAGAATAGGATAGGTATCGTGAGCTGTTGCGCGTTAGTCGACAGTGGCGGAATCTGAAATATCGGAAATGGCACGGGTTTGGGCACGGGCGAGGAGAGGCCGGACCTGGAGACTTGGCACTCGGGTGCGTCGCGTGCCCTCGCCCGGGGGTTAATCTCCAGCCTGGTTGGGAGCAGGACAAGGATCGGTAGGCTCGTTCCGATGGCACGATGGATGTTATCTCTCAATGGAGACAGGTGGAAGTTCACGCAAACCTTCGTTATGGACGGAAATTTCAGCGCTGAGCATCTCAAGATGCGCCGCCCACAAGACGATGTCTCGCTCGCTGACGGGCATGGTTTTATGGTCACGGATGGTCCTTATAAGCGCCATCTCAAAGAGGCGATCGACGCCCGCGAGGTCTGCCTCTTACGACTGTCTGTCCGACGTGCTGACGCCCGCACAGAAGTCGAGTTGCCACGCTCATCGCGCCGTGAACCAAGCGAATGCAAATCGGCACGACATGGAAGCAACGGGTATCGGGGCGGTCGCCTGTGGGCGACATGGATGCTTCGTACCGCACGCCATCGTCGATTTCCAGAAAGGCGAACGGTGGGTGGCTCCTTTTCCGAATCGTCCGGTCACACCGACAACACCGGCATTTCCAGGCAAATGAATATGGACTACGCCTTATCACAAGCGCTGCAACTATATGCCGGCATTGCAATATTTCTCATCATGTACGACGTCGCCTGTCAATACAGCAAACACGCAGTAGAAAGGTTTACCAAAAGCAGCGGGTATCTTCATTGGCCCGCTGCCATCCTGGTATATTGGGGCATTGGCCTCTTTCACATCCATGGCCATCAGCGGGATTGCCTGCCAAAGTACTCGCCGGACTTTATTCCGGGCGCCGGCCGGGTCGATGGCGAGATAATAGAGACCCTTTGGTCCCCGCTAAATCGGATCTCAGGGAGCACTCGGGCCATGTCGACATCCCATCGCAAGGAGGTGATTGACGATCATATGAACGATGCGAACTGGCGGAAGACAGTCGGAATGGGTGAGTCATACTTTTTTGGACGACCTATGCAGCCCCTGACTTCAAGCAGTGAAAATGCTATCGCGCAGATACCGCCAAGCGACAAAAGAGCGCCTGCTTTCAGCAGAGGTGCTGCAGGATCTAGAAACGTCGAGCGATCCCAATCGATTAGCGGAATGGAAGGCGTTCGAGGCGAGAGCGAGGGCGGAGAGGCACCTCGACCTCCGCGTCATGGAGGTTTATGAAGTGACTCAGGAGAAAGGTGGGCCCTCTGCTTGCAATATCGGGACTGGAGGTAAACATTTATTTCAGCCCCGGGAAAGCGCGCAATTCAACTTTTGCTTGAACAAGAGGAGGGAAAGCGGAAGGAAACCCCAGGTCTCGCCTCTTGGTTAGCGGAAGGCCTCGCAATCCAAGAACAGCAGTAAGCACCCTGCAGCCTTTTTAGAAACCTTGACTGACTGCATCAGAATCGCGGTGTCAGGCCTGGCGCGGCGACAGAAGGCCGATCCGTTGCTATCGTCGCAATTGCAGCTAGTCAGCAGACGGAATAGGCTCCGCCGGGCGGTCGACCGCTTCTGCGCTCAGGCCGGCACGTTCTGGGAAGACGGCGCTGAGGAGGAGGCCGATCAAGAGGCCGATCAAGAGGCCGAAGCCTTTCCCGTGTCTTACGCTGGTGAAGAGTGGGAGGACGTGGATGAGGACCCAGACGTGACGGATGAACTTGTAGTCATTGATGAGCCCGAGGACATGATTCAGCCCGAAGCAATAATGCTTCCCCTCCCCTCCACCTCGGGAATACAGAAGCTGCGGGCCCTCAACAAGGCGCAATACGGCGAGCAGGAACTTCGTCTCCGGGTCGGACAGGCGAATGATGCTCTTCACCGCCTTCGAATGGCAATTGGCCTAAAGTCCGCCGTGTTCCGCAACGATGTGCGTCTGGCGGAGGGGTATCGAACGCAAACGCGCGCCTGGACGCAAATCCAAGGAATAGCGAAAGTGGCGACAGAGCAAGCCCGCGTCTACACCCTAGCACGAAATGCGATGAAGCGCCTCGTCATGTCTGAGACAGCGGTCGGCGAAATGGACAAGCGCTTTGAAGAACGACGGCGAACGGGGCCCGCTAAGCAAATACACACTACTGCGTCTCGTAATGGCAATAACGCCGCCTCTTCACAGGATGCAGTAGCGGCGGGGGATGCCTTTGAGGCCTGGGTCAAAACACTACCGGAGGTTATGCAGCGGTACCGGCCGCTACATAAAGAAGACCTGAACGCAACGACTCACCTCATTGACAACGCGGAGCGAAACTCTCGACACAAAGTTTTGTCCTGGATATGGTCCGTCGATGTCGGCCTCGACACGGAAAACTCTGACTGGCTTTTGGAAAGTTAGTAAACGGACGGTATTGACAGTTCGCACGCTGACATTTTCCACCAGTTCATCGTGTTAATTGGTTACGGGAGAAAGCAAAATGTGACCGGTGGAAGGAACAGGTCGTGCTCCTAGAGGAAGAGATGAAGCAGACGGTGCGATCTTTCGAGTTTAGGGCACGTTTATGGAACGGGCGTCGGTTAGGCTCCCCAGGACAGCGTTCGTACGCCATGCGCCAGGCGTCAGTCTGGAAGAGGCTTTCCGATGAAGCACGGCTATCTTTCATGAGATTCTTGCCCGACGGCTTTTAGCATGTGCAGACCTCCAGTGGATTTGATGGGATTAGATAAAGGTCAGAGGCGAACCCAATGTACTGCGATACCAGCTAGGACTTTCGACAAAACACATGGCGAAATCGTCGGGCTCAACTTAGGCGTCACACTACTACGGCGGGAGATCTCATGCGCGAAAGCGTGAACGGCGGACAGCCTCGCCTGCCTTCATGCGTCGAAGAATGCAAAACCGCACCCCGCACACTACCCCATAGACAGACTCTTATGCGCCATCGGTGCGCTTGTTGAACGGCGCGGCCCGTATATCGGATCTACCCTCAGATGAGTTCCCGAGTACAAGGATATCGAGGAATCCGAGCTAGCGGCTGTAGAGGCGCCGCGGGGACCCTGCAGCTCGGTTGTGGGCCTCCCGACCCGACTGAGGGCGTCGCTTCTCACTGGACTGCGGCAGACGCTCAACGAAGAGATCGCGAGGATGGCGAAGGGGTACTTAGTGGAAGCCGCGAGCGGAACGGACATACCGCTTTGACCCGGAGAAAGAAATGCATGAAACTGGCTGAGGCTGCGCCGAATACAGGTAACCATTTTGGTTCAGCTTCGCACCGAGTAGGTGTCGCCGTGGCGACTTTGCGTTCCTAGTTAAATCCAAAACTCGGATGAGCGACGCTCACGAAGAACTAATCTGAACTACTTCTGTGAGGATGTGGTCTCATTGAGGTACCATCTTATTTTCAAACGCGTGTACTATTCATTAGAGCATTATATTTCTCACAAGTAGCAGTGTAATAGCTGTAGCGATGTCGCAACATGGTGTACAATTCACACGAATCAATTGGGTGCCAACGTAGTGTCAAGTGATAGTAAGTTTGGTCTTAAACGAGTGTGTATACTCAGAGTGCCCGGCCCCAGCCCTGTACGGCAGTCCCGAGGTGTACCCCGTACCTACTCCGGGTACAGACCCACCGCAGTGGGTTGTGCAGATCATGGGCGGTCAAGCACGGGGGACGCGCAAGCAGGTGAGTGGGTAATCGGGCTCGGTAGCAGAAGGGCATAGGCGAGCGAGAGTGGGCAGGCGAAAATGGGTAGGTGAGAATGGGCAGGTGAGAACGGGCAGGTGAGAACGGACAGGTGAGAGCGAGATGAGATTGGGCAAGGTGGGCAAGCGGACGTGGCGGACGGGCGAGAGCGGGCAGGCATGCGAGAAGCAGCGGGCGAGCAGGCGGGCAGCAGGCGAGAAGGTGAGCGGGGGCAGGCATGCAAGGACAAGTCAATGGGCAGGTGAACGAGTGGGTGAGCTCGCAGCATGGGGCAAGACGGCAAGGTCAACGGCGCACAGCAAAAGAGTGGACGACGGGGCCAGCGAGAAGGCGAGCCCGGGTAGATGAGAGCGGGCCAGCGAGCAGGGGCGTGAATAAGGGCGAGCAGTCAAGAATGAGCAAGCGGGTGAGAGCAGGAGGGAGGGCGAGCCAGCAAGGCGAGAACGGGTGGGCGAACTAACGAGACGGGCTGCGAGAGGCCGGGAAGCACAGATATGCGGGATTCACGGGTGGGCAGACAAGTACGCACCACGAGCCTATTGCTCATTGATGCCCTGCTCACACGTAGTGCTTGGGAGCAAAAGTTGTCATAAAAGACTCGCCTTCATCTTTCGTGCCTCCGCCTCCCTTTCATTCACCACTCCCACCCCTCGTCCTTTTGGCTCGTTGCGCTCGGGCGTGTCCGAGTCATACCAGAGCCGTTAAAATTCCAGGTTGTTGAGTTGAACTCGGAGCTGAAGGTGGTCGGCGGCGTGGCAACCATTGTCTCGACGCCCTCGAAGTTCAGGATGTAGTCCTACACACGAAGGATGATCAGTTTGTATTCCCTCACGCGAGCACTCGCACGTACCGCGTCGCCATCAAAGACGATGGTCCACACGCCAGAGTCGATGAGGTACTCCAGATCAAGCCGGGAGTTGCGCATCCAGTCGCTGGTGTCCGCAAGGTTCGAGTACACGTTGTCGTTTGTCTCCTGCCACGTCGATTCCGCGCCATGAGCGTGGCGTGGCGTTGGTGAGGAAGTCCGTCGGGTCGGGCTGGTACGCGTCTGGTTTCTTCGCGAGGATGTAGTACACGTCGTAATCGCCCGAGAGCGACGAAAGAATGTCGTTGTCGCGGCAAGTTGTCGAGCGCGTGTAGCACGTGTCGTCCGAGCCTCCAGTATAGCACGCCGTGATCTGGTCCCGCCCGACCCATTCAGCGCAGTCGACGCCTGCGAGATGGTCCATTGAGACACCGTTGGGCGGTTCGGGTTCCTGGCGTAGTCAATAGCGAAAGACTCAGGAAAGACTGCTGAAATCCCAAGCGCCGGTTCCGGAGTTACCCGTGCACAGCTAGCGCCGGATGTGTGACTCGTCTTTCGTTGCAGCTCTTCAAAGTCGCGTGTCTCTGGGGCATGCAACTCGACCAGGCGAACTCGAGCTCGCCCAATGCACACCTAATCTGACAAGCGTGGGATGGAAGGGACAGCGAGACGAATGATGGGGAGGGGTGGTAGATCAAATAACGAGGACGAGGAGAGGGAAGATCGTGGCGAGGGTGAGCACAAGAGCTCGTAAGTCAGAGGTACGCCCTTGCTGCATCCTGAGCATGTCCACTGCTCACCGCCCTACTTATCATAGATCACTGCCCGTATATCGACGAACAAGTCAATCTATCGACCCCGCTCCTCTGGTTATCCGCGGTCACTGTGCGTCTGCTCACTCGTTTGTCGGCATTTGCCCGCTCGCTCGCTCTGCCCATCTACCCATTCGTCTGCCCCTTTCCTCACTCACTCGGATGCCCGCTGGCTTGCTGCATTGTTTGTCCGCCCGTCCGCCTCTTCGTCCTCCCACCCGGCATTCATTCAACTTCCGCTCGCAACTCTACTTACTCGCTCGCCCGCCCGCTCACCTCTTTAGTCGTGCGTCTGTCTATGCATCTACTCGTCCACGAACTTGCTTGTCCACTCACTCAGTATGTATCATTCCATTTACTCACTGGCTTGCGTGTCCATTCTCCGGCCCACTCGCGCACTCGCCCATCCACCCGGCGCATATTTGCGCACCCGCCTGCATGCTTGCCTACTCGTGCATGATCTGTACGGTTACCATCGCAAGTAAGGGTTGGGGATAATCAGTACTTTGTAGAACAGCTAACAGTCTCGATCAGACGTTCAGGAGATGTCAGCGGAAATCGAAAAAGCCATACGAGAAACACCTCTAGGCGGCTGGGATGGTATGCGTGTATCAGATCTTCCCCTTTCCGTATGCTTATATCCAAATAATTTAGCAGGGCTTCGACATCAGTGATAGTCTTTGCTGAGTCACACACATGCAACTGCCAATATGCAAGGACGACTTGTTGGCCACCGGGTGAGTACACCACTTATGTATCTCTTTGGTTCCTTCTCGGTCCCCCCTCGTATCCTGTGCTCGCCGACAAAGCTCGAATCGCGAGTCCATATCAACGAGCTGATGCTTGTATCTTCAGTGCCCTTATAATACCTTATGGCAGCTCGTCTCGGTAAGTCTCGCGTGTGCCGTCGTTGCGATCTCTGCGCTTGTTTCACCCTCACTCGTACCTCTCCGCATGTACGCAGTCGCCGGCATGTCGTCCGCGTACAAGAACCTGAACAGCCAGCTCGTCGAGCTCATTAACCTCTCTGAGTCCCTGGACACCTTGCTCCGCTGACGGATGCTACCACCCAGCAACCTCGAACCCTGTGCGTTCATCTCGCGTGGCGCAACGATGACTGGATCCAAAGCTCGAACGCGCTGTGCTGCAATACGAAGGCCATGAAGGACAACATCGGTACGCACATCGCTCAACTCAGTGTCTCATTGAGTGCTGAGATGGACATTCACTGCAGGCTGTGCAGTTCATTGCGCAGACATAGCGTACTGAGCATCCGTTGCCCTTTTCGTCACGCCACAGATGATACTAACACTATTTTGGCCACTAGAGACTCCGCCGAAGCTGCCACATCCACGCAATCCGAGGCCGACCGGTCGTCCTGGACAGACGAGTCTTGTCGCATGTGTCACAACCCGTACAGCCGCCCGATGTCGCCGTTCCCGGCATTGCCTTATTCGCTCAGAGCTTGCTCTTCGACGCGCTCGACAAGCCGAACAACCCCTCAACATATTCCATTGTCTGTTCGTCGTTATCAATACCATCGCTCTCGAGGACGCCGGGTCCGTAAAGCGTTGGGTGGCAATTATGTGCTCATTCACTTCGATATCGACACTGACAGGCTCCTGTTCGAGACGATTGTGTATCGTGAAGTATGTTATCGGAATACATGTACGTAGTATAACCAATATGTCTCTGCAACGAGTTTTTGTATAGGCATGCGAATGACTAACTGGGCTAATCAATGTAGGTGATTAGTAAGGTGGCTGGTACAGTGAGGGTACTATGCGCGGTACAGGAATGTCAGATCTACGAGAAGCACAGCGCGTCGCGGGGCCCGGGCGATGCATGCGCCTCTTGCGCGACGCATTTGGTCACGGGGTCGACTGACCCTGTACAAAAAAGACTAGACGTTATAGCGATGGCTGCGGTATGTGTTTTACGATCTCCGCCGACACTTGTCAACGCTATAACGTCTGATCAAGACTATGTAGCTAATACATAGGACTTGTTGTCGTTATTTTGAAGACCCGTGCACCGCACGCTGGGGACCTCGGGCGGCGAGTGGGGGAACAAAGGCCGGTGCGTGGGGATTGAGGAGCGCAACGCGCCGCACAGGGGCGGCGCCGGGTGGATATGCGGAGGAGGCGGGCGCAGAGTGCGCCGTGGCAGAGGCTGCGCCCAAAAAGGCAGCGAATGGGCGGGATGGGCTGGGCAGACAGGCGATGAGGCATCCTGGGTCCCGATGCGGCGCGGCCGCCGCGGGGTGAGCGGCGGGCTGGAATGTTGGCATGCAGGAGACGTTGGCGGGCTGAAGATGCTGTTCAAGCTTGACGCCAATAAAAATAGAGGTCTGTGTTGTATGCGGTGCCACCCTTCTAAATCCTCTAGTGATCACAGCATTCAACTGAGGAATCGTTGGAATGCGAGGATGAAAGCACCAGTGGGAAAATCAACGCCCCCAAATCATGTAAGACCGCGGCTTGTCATACTATCCGCGGTCTGATGGCCGAGTGGGCGCCCAGCTCCTATTGGGCGAAAGGGTGCGCCCAATTCGCATCAAAGGCGAACATAAGCCCGATCTCATGAAGTCCGGTCCGCGACCGTTGCGACAGACCGCTCAGCGCTCAGCGCTCAGACCCGAGGTCCCTGAGGGGCGCTTCTTCGCTACGCGGCGCGGGCACCTACTGAAACGCGGCAATCCCGACTCGGACGCAGTGGGCAATTCTTCGTGGGGCCACAGCGATCCAATGCATCGCCGATCATAGCACTGCCCGCCGGACAGCCCGTGACGCGAGGTAGGAGGAGGTAGGTAGCTAGACGGTCCCGACAGCCCCCAGAGAGGCTAGGCATTGGGCCAGCCACCGTCGGGCGGCCCGAAACTAATCGGAGCGCCCGAGGTTGTCCAGCCCGACACTCTCGGGTAATTCGGCAATGCAGCAACCGCGCCCTCGCGCGGGCTCGGCGAATCCATCGCTGTCGGTCATGGATGGCAAATTGTGAGCTGGCGATGCAAAGCGGGCTCTTGGAAAGGGGCGGAGTCCCAGCGTTAGCACATGTCGGGCGATCCAATGGCGCTCGGGCCACTGGGGATCGGTTATTCAGTCGCTGCGGGCTCAATTGAAACAGGGCCGGGCGTGCACCTCCGGCGTGGAAGCCCAAGTGCTTTACGGACGCAGCGGGCGGGAGGCTGAGGCAATCGCGGACATCGGACCCTTATCACGATGCGAGCGCACGCAACCCGCCTCCCCTCGTCATTCCGGGCCCTCGCATGTGTTCCATGGTTGAAGAGACCGAGCCCAAACATGTCAATTATAGTTGACTGCCAATTCCATATGCCTATGTAGACCCTACGCCGGAGAGTGTGTACAGGCGGGGTTCGTCGGCCTCTGTACTCCTTCCGTGGGACAATACAACATGTTACGACAATGAGCAGTGTTGGCGACGAACCAGACCGAGGTTTGAAGCCGACGTCAACCAGCAGAGCATGCGGATCGCCTAAGAATAAGGCAGGGCGAGGGCCCGACGCCCTGCGCCTTTGGAGACATTTTCGGGAGGGAGTCTGGCACTCGAAATGCCGCCAAGAGGGGCGGCGCTACCTTGCTCGCGCAGGTGTTTGGAAGGGGACATCGAAAAATACAATAACATTTGAAAGATCATGAGGCTTCTGAACGTAGACTACTGTACAAAGATCGACAACTTCTGCAAACCACGCGGCGTGCGCAAGGCACAAGTTTCGTACGTGTTCAACCAGTGGTGTACATACCACCTCTCATGTTTACGACAGACGGCACTTTCGCACATCATATACTCATCCAGCAATGCACTTTCGCTGTTCGTTATCTATAACGAAGCAGAGGTCTGGCTTGTTGAGATAGAGATCCAGATGCGGGGCAGGGTGCATTATCATTGGCGATTGTTATATGTACGCGAATCAGTATGAAAAACAGAGCATTGTATGATAAGTACTAGCCATACTACGTACCGGTAGTACCACAAGGCAGCAGTGTACGAATGCGCTGTGCGGGGCGACGTCGCATCATGGGGGCCGTGAATAGCTCTGCGGGCGGATGCACTCTGTCGTCTTCGCGCGGACGGAAGGAAAAGCAGGAACAAACGCACTGTCTGCTGAGCCCGCCCCGATCCTGCGGTCAGACATCCCGCACCGCGCATCAGTGTGGAGGAGCGCGGCGCATGGGCACAAGTAGCGAATGCACGACTTCGTCCGACTTGACGAGCAGGTCGTGGTCGTCTGCGAGGTGCGCGGCGGCCTCGAACCCCACGCGCATGAACACGTGGCGGAGCGGGTTGTGCGGCGTATCGAGCACGATCATGTTGGTGCGCGGGGTGATGGTATGCTTGGCGGTACTATGTCAGTGGGACTGCGATGCAATACGGAGATATTGACAGTCGTACGTCAGCTCATCCACAGGTCGGCTTGCAGAGTGTCCCGGGCTGCGACGATCGCGTCACCATTCGCACCATCAGCGCGAAGGAGCACTTTCACGCGGATCAACACTCACTTGAAGACGAACCGCAGCCCTTCCGTCAAACGGGCAGCGTACTTGATACGAGACAGGCGGCGCGTAGCCCTGTGTTGGCGGCGGCGGACATGCTGTTGGCGAGAGCTCGGCACGGACGGACCACCACCAGTGATCTTCTGCACTGGGCCGGGGCAGCGGTTGTGACAGAGCCGCGGGGAGGCGTGTTGGATGGGCAGGATGGCGGCGAAGAGTGACGGGCTCTACCGACTGCGACGTAGTAATGGTAGTCACACGACGTACTCCGAGACGCACGCGAACGGGCGCGAGTAGTTGCAAACAGGGCTGCGTAGGGAGTCGAGCTCCCGCACTTGCTCGACAAAGGCGAGTGCTGCTGGCAGCAGCGGCCTGACTGGCTCACAAGAGGGAGAGCAGCATTCGGCCCCGGGGGGAATGAAGTCCCGCGCTGCTTGTTTTCGAGCCAGCCCGAACGCGCTGGAGGCTGCTTGGAGGCTGCTCCCGGCGGCGCCGGCGCCGCTTGCCGCCCATTGCCCGCGCCGCAAAGTCGCACGCGACCAGGTGTTCATGCCCATGTGACATTGACAACATCGACAAACAAGTGGTAAGGCGCCCGGGACATTTCAGGCGAGAGAGCCTTGCTCTTGCGAGCAAGGGACATGTTGCTTTACGGCGGCTTAGATCAAGCTTAGATAGTTAATAAGGTCCAGTTGCTTCGTATAAGCCGGTCTGCTTAATAATCAAGCGCGCGCGATCTATAAGCCATACCTCCCGGCACCCGCTGTGGGCCGTTTACTCATCGGCCGTGTCTGCGAGGAGGGCAGTTCGGCGTGTGCTGCACGCGCCCCGGCCATGCCAACAGTCCCCAGTCATGCACCCGCCTTTCGTTCGTCGGCCGTGCTTGCGTGCTGGGCATTCGCCCTGCACGTTCGCGATTGTCGTGCGTGTTGTGCTGGTACGCGCCCTGTGGCTTCCACCCTCGCCCACCTTCTCGCTCACTCACTCGTGCGCGTCGTACTGCACGACACCGCACCCTGTGCTGGCCGTCCCGCCAGCTTACCTTGCCACCAGCTCGCCCGTTCGCCCACCCGACCCTTCGCCCTCTCGCCCGTTCGCCCTCTCGCCCATTCGCCAGCTCGCCCTCCCGCTTACCCACCCGTCCGTTCGCCCTCCCGCTCACCCTCCCATTTTCCCGCTTGCGCGCGGGCCTGCGTGTGCGTTCGCTGGCCATGTCTGCATGGTGGGCATTCGCCCAGCGCGCTCGCGGTCGGCCTGTGTTGTCGCCTGCTGTCTCGCCCGCCTGCCTCTGCCTATTGCTCGCTTGCTCGTCAGCTCATCCGGCACCCGTGCTTTCATTTTGTCTCGACGCCGGCTGACGTTCGTGTCGAACAGGCATTTTCGACCCATCAAATGTCTCACCAGAGTGGCCGACATGATATATCGCGAGCACATGTTAGTATGCATCAGTGTCCGACCGCACTGATCTTGCTTACCGTGAGTGTTTCGTGCTCTCCTCCGCCTTGACAAGCATCTGACGCAGTCTGGAGCTATTCGTGCCCAGACGCCAGATCGGTAATTTGCTGGCCGCGTGGCCTCGCATTCGCAGCCTCGCCTTCCCGTATGCAGATCAGAGTCCCCCTGCGAATCAACATGAGACCATTGTCAGCGAGCGGGATGCGTACGAAGTCAGCATACAACGTACGTGCCTTGTCGCTATTCCTCTGCCACTCACGTCCACCAGTTCTACGCCCCCCTGTGCTTGACATCATTGCGGCTCCCCACTGCGCATCCCAGAGCTTGTCTTCCGTGTGACGATCAGCGGCGCGGGTGAGCAGTCTATCTGTCGTGATTGACTGCCCAGATTTTTGACTTGCGGGGTGAAGTCGCAAGAGTTGCTACACACGATCATCAGCTTCGAGCCCACAAAGTCCATGACAGCTTACTAGGGTAGCCTCACCGACTCCTCGATCACCTTGACCAGCCCCAAATCCGGCTGCGTGCGCCAAATACCGGCGAGGGTACGTGGAGCGAGACCATCGCTGGAGGAGGCGCGGGGGAGGTGTGTGCTGACAGTGCGTCCCGGAACATACCGAGCAGCCTTCGAGAGCGCGAGAGTTGCAGAGAATGAAGCCATTCCGGGCAGCGAGGACGGCGTGGACACGACGATTGAGACGACGTGGCGGCCACGATGTCATCAGCGCAGAACGGCAGACGTAGAGGAGAAGCAGGGCGGGAAGATCCTGCGCTTGTGCTCGTCGCGTGCACACGTCGGAGAGGTCTCCGTCGGGCACATTCTTGTCGTTCCTTGGCTTACTGGGGTCGTCTGCGGGTTGGATTGAGAGAGTGCAGGCATGCTCACCTGGACTACTAGCCTCGCCGGCCAAAGCCTCCTTCCCTCCTAGGTCGCCTATCCTGCACGAGACTCCAGCAATGCCCTTGATCACGCATCGCTCGAGCTCGTTACCGCCGTGGGCCGTGTGTTTCACGGCAGGCCAGTGTGCACGCTATATCCCATGTGGACGGTCCACTTGAGTGTCCTGAAGATCGGGTGGGGGCAGGCGAGGAGGCTGAAGCCGGACGCGAAGGGAACAGTTGAGAGCTCGTTGAGAGCGTCGCAGAGCGACTCGGACTTATTTGGCGACTCATGGTGCACGTGATGTATCGTGCCCCAGGCGCTTAGCACTTGCGAGCCGCCACCGTCAACGTTTCAACTTTCAGTAAACACCGCACTGTACCGTCGAGACAGACCCAAAATGCGGCGAAAAGCGAAGCAGGCATGGGGCTAGGGGAAGCAGGCTACTACAGGGACAGACTATTGTACAGGCGAGTACGATGCCCGCCCACTTGCGCTGCAAGTTTGCACCCGCTCGTCTGCCCACCCTTCTGCCTACTTGCTCGTGCGCTCACCCACCTACTCGCGCACATGCCTAAGATCTGTTTACTTCCCCTCCTGCTGACTCGCTCGCCTGCACACTCTCACCATCTCGCTAGCTCGCCACCCAGTTGCCCTCGCATTCTTGCTGGTTCGCCCGCCCTTTCGCCCTTGTTCGTTTTTGCTTGTTCACCCTTACCCTCTGGTCAGCTTCGAGTTTGCTCACGCGCCCGCCCGCTTACTCGCCCGCCCGCTCGCGCGCTCTCGTCTGGACAGGCTCGACTTGTCATTAGCTCTCCCACCCTTCCCGTGTCCCTCTTTCTCCTTACTCATGTACCTTCTTCACGCCCTCCTTTGCCTGCTCTGCCACGCCCTTCACCCCTTCTGCTCGCCTCCGCCGCGCCTCCTCTCCCCATCATCCCGCTCCATGACCGCTCGCTCAGCGTCCCCTTTTGGCCTGCGATTCTCGCCCCCGAGCACCTGCGGCTCCATGCCCATCGTGAACGCGGCTACCCGTCCCGCTTCTCCACGCCTGTCCCTGCCGCGCACCAGCTGCCCAACTGCCCGCTCCCTCGCCGTTCTTCCGCAGGTACCTGAGCTCATCCAGAACCCCGCGGCGAGCGCAGCCCCCCGCCCGAGTCCCGCATCCCCAAACACGGCCGCGCACCTCCGAATTCCCACAGGAGCGCGATCACCGCCTCGAGCATCGCCCGCAGCGCCTGCCTGCTCATTTCCGCCTTCCTGTTCGCTCGCCCCACCTCTCTTACACTCGCTCACTGGTCCACCCACGTGCTCGGTCGCCTGCCCACCCGCCAAGGCTTTATGTCTTGATTACTCGCGAATGGGACTGCCCTTGACCACGAACACTTCTAGGCCGGCGAAGTTGCTCGCAGGGTTCCTGGCGTGTTCGGAGCACGACACGAGCAAATACTGGTTGATGCCCATTCTTGCGGACGGGCCACCCGAGACGTGGCGCGCGGACGACGCGGAGCAGCACGCTGCAGCACCTCCGACAGGCGTGTACCCATATCGTGCCGCAAGCGCACGCAGATGTTTGGCGCGGGAGCGAGGATTCGGATACGAGGCTATAGACGTCGTGTCTGGAGGAGGTGCAGAGAGAGACACCGTGGGCACAAGAGACTAGAGCAGGATAAGCCGGATGCAGAAGTAGAGGTAGTACGGGCATGGAACACGCGAAGAAGCTGTTTAGGATCGCTTTGATTCTGGTAATTACTTGTGTTAATGCTCATATGGCTTTGCGCGGCTTGATGGGCTTAGCTGCATGTCAGCGATCTCAGTGGCTGTCGAAAGCTACGTACCCAAAGACACGTAAGTCAGCTAAGACGGGCGCAAAGCCACGGAAAGCCACCTAAGGCTGCTGAAGTAACATGCAGTTGTGCTGGTTCGGAGGAAGAGGCGACCAGCATGCTCCCGACGTCGGCCGTTGAAGCGTCATTGAATTGGCTGACATTGGCGTTGTAACAGCCATCGCGGTAGCCGACGTCGGTTGCTCTGGAGCCATTGGGCAAACCGACGCCTAATGTCTGCATTGCTTTGAACCGCCCATGTTATGGCGTACCGTTTGATGCATGCAAAATTCAATATTCCCTACATGAATCGGAAACACCTACATATGTTCGGCGCTCACTACATACACTTTCGTACCACTACATAAGTACATTCTCACTGCCTACACTACATACATTTCGGCACCGACCGCACACCCCCTACATTTTCTGCGACCGACCACCGCGTACCCCTACATATATGTATTGCCGTCATTACGTAATCCGTTCTCGTCCGTCCGTTCTATGGACTCGAATAAGGCGTGGTGCAGAGACTTTGCTTCGTCGAGCGGAAGGCCGGACCCACTGCTCATCTCGGACGACGCGCTCATTGCGAGCATCAACCCGCTCGACCCGCTCGACGTCGAGCGCCCCGAGCCCCCGTCGACGGTGCTCCGGGCGCTAGCGCCCAGCGCGCTGCTCTCGACCGCCATCACCTCCTCGTCTCTGACCACTCGGGCAGCCACCACGACCGCCCGACCCATTGGCAAGACACTCGCACTGTCCCAACGGACAGGCGAGCTTAAGTTCACGACGATCTAGCTGAGCTGTTGCCAGTTCAGCTAGGAGCGCCCGACAACTCTGCGCGTGGTACAAGACCGCCGCCTCCTTCCTCTCCTAGGCCTCGAAATCCACCCGGGAGTTCTCCACCCGACCCTCGCACCTCTCCTCTCGAATTTGGCGACCTTTACTCGACCACCTGCGGCTCTGGCGACACGCAACAAAGCCGCGCGGCCTAGGACTCGCACGATGCGCGTGCAAGTCCAGCGCCGAGCAACAAGGCCGCGCAGACCACCGAGAATGCGGCGCAAGTGACGCAGAAGGAGGAAGAGGAGAAGGAGAGGAAGTGAGAGCAGTGGGAAGGGCGCGGGGCGAGCAGAGAAAACGAGCACGAAGGCTCGCAAACCACAGGTATGCCCTCACTGGCCGTCTCCGCCTCGCCTTCTCGACTCCCAGTGTCCGCGCCAGTAGGCGTATCGACGATCGCGAAGCTCGTCGTGCGTCCTGCTGGCCACGAAGACGGCACTTTTGCCTTCCGGGACGACTTACGGTCGTACTCGTTGATACACACACGGTAGCACGGCGGACGCGCGAAGCTGCACGTCTGACGTGCCCGTAAGTTCCTTGCTACTGCCCGCGCCAGCAGGTGTACCAACGAGCTCATAAATACCCGTGGTACGCTCTGCTGGCCACAAGTTTGGCGTTTCCGCCTTCCGAGACGACTCCTACATCGTACCCACTACCTTGCACGGCAGCGCGTCGGACGCGCAAAGCTGCACGTCTGACGTGCCTGTTCCATGGCCATTGCCTGCGCCAGCAGGCGTAACGACGAACAAGAATTCTGTCGCGCGCTCTGCTGGCCACGAATACGATGTTCCCGTCTTCCGGGACGACCTCACTGTCGTACCCGACGCCCCGCAGGGCAACACGTCGGACGTGCCCCGTCATTCTACGAACCGCCGCACAGTGGGTACATCGACCCTACTACTCGATGTACATACTGTCGACGAGAACGACGCTGCGCCCGGTGTACTTGCAAACGTACCCGGCGCACTCGTCAACCGCTCATGCGCGTGTGACGGCACCGGGGTACACTCCACCATGGTGGACCCGGCTTTCACGTCAACGGCTGCAGTACTTGCCTTGGAAGGCAACACAACAAACAGTGAGTTCGTTATGTGCTTTCCCGGCGTCGACGAGATACTGGGCCCATGCAGCAGCACGCCTATCGTGCTTGCTGCACCGAACTCGCGAGGCAGCGCGTCTGGGCGGCCTCCCAGCTCCACCTGGCGTCTCCCTGTATACCTATACCGCCGCACACGGCGGATACGTCGAGCTCGTCGCTCGATGCATTCCCTGTTGCTTTCCCTGGGGGCATGCACAATGCGCGTTTGTCCGTGCTCGGATCCTGCCCACTCCTGTCTCGACTTCTCCGACTCTGCCGCCCACACCGGCACATGGAACAATGAGCACCGAGCTCGCTGCGCCCGGTGTTAGCGACCTTGCGGAGCCACCAAATACGTCCGACGGCCTCGCTAACGAGCCCAGCGCCGCCACGACCCACGACGGTGATCGGCGCGCAATCCAGCGCGACCGGCATGTCTTATCCTTCTATTGCAACACACATAGTACGCAGCGGCGGATGCCCAGCACTGCACATCCGACGTGTCCAGTTCATCTATGGTTGACTGTCGCATAGTATGTCCGGCATCATCCCGCCATGGTAGTGCAGCCAACCGCTGTTGACACTCACTGCGCGATCAGCATCTGCCACCATTGCGAAATACGCTCCCTGAAGACGCGGAACGTCCTCGTCCACGCCTTGCCACGTCGCTTCGCATCTGCTTCGCGTCTCTCCGACTCGCACAACTCTTGGACGCGCAGCGCTGGCTGTTTGGCGCATGTGGATCGGCGGAGCTATTGTGGCTGGATGCGGATGAGCGCGGGTTCAAGAAGAGGCTGGAGAATTGGCTGTGGCGCGGGTTCCGGTTCTTGCTAGTCTCTCGCTGCGTCAGGTGATATATCATGTACCTCGGGTGCGTTGGGGTCACCGTGACGCGAACCACGACTCAGACGCTGCGGCTCTCTCCCGCACATCCGCTTGCTGGCGCGCCCGCTTGCTCTTTTCTCTAGTTCTCCGCTTATATGCGCCTGCGGACAGACTATGCGAGCTTGTCGTTTTGTCTGGCGCACAGATCGTTGCAAGCTGCCAGGTGCCTGGAGCCCTATTTCGACGGGCGGCGAAGATCCTCTTCCGACCAACTTGGCGATATTCAACCCAGTATCTACCCGCCGCTGCCCCCGCCTCTTGTTGCAGTGCATCATGCAGTTTAGAGCCTCTAACTCTCTCTGCATGTAGGGCATACTTGTGGCTGTGACTCATAACAGGGGCTCCCGAGTCGGGGCTTCGCAGGCGCTCTACACTTGCTCTACACGTCTTACCACGCGCGCTCCGGCTGTTCCTGACCTCAACAGATCGTGACAGAAGGTTGTGAATGAACTGCCCGGTTTGGGAGTGCATGGAAGGGCGGAACTGACGACATGGTCACGGCACCGGTGAGTGTATGCGCCTCTTACGTCCACTATTCGTACAGAGCCACGCTTCCCCTCGACGTGCGCAGTGCATACGCCCACCAAAAGAGACATTTGCGGTACCGGCCGTGCGGTCATAATGCGAACGGTGATGCTGTGATGTTCCCTGGTAGGGGCGAGGGGCCTTTGAAGAGAGATCGCTCTGCTATTTGCGGCGTTTGCACGACGAAGAGCGGTCGCGGATGATGTCCCTTTGAGATGCATCTACGACGGACATTCTACACGTCGATCGGAGGCGTCTTGAATATATCGTCAGGCGATCTCGAGCACCGCAGACTGGCAGACCACCACCTCTCGAGTCTTCTGTGGCGTCGACGCGAGTACCAGTCATGAAGACTGGTATGAACATACCGGTCCTAGATGAATAGACCGCCAGTTTGCGCAGAAAGACGTATCACATCGTGGACCGGGTATTTCCCTCACGAGGACGTCAAATGATGCTGGTGCCTGTTCCTCGCAGCTTTCTCGGGTGGCGACTCATTCCTTGCCCAACCTCAAAGACGAGTCGAGACCTGATGTACAGTGATTCCATCCTCGGTTCTTTGCGCCGGATTTCATTCTCTGTTTGACGCGTACGCTACTGCTGATCGCATGTAGGGTCTCCGTCTGACGACTCTGTCGCGGACCCGCGGACAGACATCGTGTTCAATGTCTGTGAGGGTACACTGCCCTCACGAGACGAGCTCAATTGTTATTGGGCCTCTTTTTTTGTACGTTGTCGACTTTCAACTACGTTGACTGCCGACTTCTTTTGCCCGCTTTACGAGGTGGCGGGACTGACCCACGTGCCACCAATACCCGCTTGCCGTCAACTGTTACTACGGCCGACGCATGCACTTCCCTGTCAGCCACATGTCAACTTGCGGGACATACAAATCGACTTTGACGGGTCGGGTCCGCTTTTCACGGAACACAGACATGTTCCTAATCTCCGGGCATGGCACCTGGCGGCCTGGCCTGCCTTCCATTCGGCCCAGGCGTTGTGTGAGAGATTTGCGATTTGAAGTGGTGCGTCATCCATTTGATGTCGTGGCGGGACACCGAGGGACGTTTCGGCGAGCAGCGTGCTACTGCATCGTCGGGCTCCCGTGAAGCATGTCCAGAGTGGGATGTTGCACCCAGGAAGTGAACTCTACGACTGATGGAGCCGCTCGCCTCCAGTCGTCGCCGGATGATGTCTCAGTGTCCGCGAAACCACTGTTAGGTCTGTCCCGAGAATAAGAGGGCGATTCGTCGTCTTCCTCGGTTGTTTGAAGTTAGCTACTCACGTCGTCATTGGAGCGACTGTCTAAGGGTACCTGTCGGCTTCGTCTAAGTCAGGCTGTGTGCGCTGGATCCAGAGCAGGAGCCCAATGTGCACTTCGGAGAACGCGCAAGGCGTAGAGATGTGCAATAGGATTCCATTCGAAAAATCTGAAAGCGGATTACTGGTGTCGAGCAGCGATATTATGTTGACATGCACGAAGGCACTGCAACTTTTAACCCTCGGTCGGAGTGAAAAGAAAGCGTCGGCGAAGATGACTGGGCATTCGTGCTTTTAACATGTACATTGAACCCTGTGAAAGGCGAGTGCTATGTTAGCGCATGTATCTATGCTCACGAGCGGTCAACTTAAGACAGAGATATTCTCGTTCATCAGCGCTCGTACCAATCGTGCAGTGAGCATCACTGCTCTGCCTTCCTTCAATACCATTGTTGCCTCTGACGACACCTACACTCAGCTCGGTCAAATGCGTGCGGACAGAATGCGAAGCGAGCCGGGTGGCATACACTCATATAGGCTGGCCGTACTACACGATATTTCAGTCATGGTGAGTCGAGACAGTCGTGTGTGCTTCGCAAGCCGTGCGAGGCAGACTAGTATGACGCTCCGTACTTGGGGGAGAACGGAACCTTTCATGGTGGATGGAGATAGCGGTTCGAGATCATGTGCGACAGCATGCATTCGGGAAGGAAAGCATTGAGCGGAGTAGCGAGACGAGATCATTGCGACGGCGCGCAACAGGATTCGAGTTGAACATGCAGAGGTCGAAATCGGATGACTGAGTAATGATGGTGGATCGGGGCACGGGGAGATACTCGACGTAGCATGCCATGTTGAAAACTAGAAGCCATGGGAAGTACTACATCCATTGGCGAATGTGCATTGATTAGAGCACGACATCTGAGAGGTAGGTACTATTGCATCTCGGACACATGTTTCTTTACGCTCACGAGAAGGCACAGGCTTATGTGTACGAATGCAAGTGCTTCGAACGACGTCCTACAACAGGAATGCCCTCGCGCGGTCCCAGATGAACTCCTACGTTCATGGTCAGGTGTTTTCTGCCACTGCGAAGTTGCTGTGCAGTGCTTCTTTCTCTGGAAAACCCGGTTGTGTCTCGCCACACTTACAACAGTACTCAGCTCGGTCGGCAACACGTGGGTAACCTCCTGAGCGACTCCTTGCAAGCGGGGCTACGCATAATGCATGAACGCCAACATAAAGTCTGACTGTGGTACCAGCTGTCAACTCGGCCTCGACTGCACGCCTCCCTCTGCCAACTTCGGTGCTTCGGTCGGTCTCTCCGTCAGATTGATTGGTCCTGCCACTATGCTGAGCCACCACTCTGCGCATTCCGCTGCACTGACTCGCAATAAGGAGGACTAGGAGGTTCCGTGAGCGTAGGTCGTCAAGCCGATTTGCGTCGTCACCGCATCCGAGGCGCACGTCCGTCGCTCGGCTGAGAAGCTCGGCCGGATTGCACGGTAGTGAGTCATCGCTATGAATTCGACCTAATCGTCACTTAGTTTCCAGTCCGCGTTGCAGGAGATTCTACGCACCCCGCTTGGGGGCCACGGCGAGACGTCTCGGTTCCTGTTGATATGCGAGCCTCTCGTGAGTATTCCGCAAATATCGGTGCTGTCCTAATATTCGCCGTTGCCGAGCAAGTGTTCCTACATTTGGATCGTCACCCAGCTTGGCCAAGACTTGCGGATTGGGATCGCAGGTGCGTGGTTTTGTCTGTCGACCTCGGTCTGTCGCGGGCAGCAGACACGACGCTGACCGACAAACACGAACGGTAGCTTGACGAGGGGTGTAGGAGGTGCTCAGGGTCAATGGCGGAGCCGCAGAGCGGTGTGGATACGAGGTGCGTCGTTGCTTCTGAACCCTAGGATCCAGCCCGACGCTTGCCCCTGGACACGGGACGGAATGGTCTTTGCGTCTCCGTTGTGTGCCTCCGAACGACCCGTGGCTGGCACCGCTACCGAGGGATCTCGCACGAGGGAAATCCAGGCGTGATCGCCACGCGAAGTCGGGAGGATTCGTGTTCGTCCTTTCACGCGCACACGTCGCCTCGCCATGTCAATAGGAGGAGTGTTCAATATATCTATTCGTCGCGACACTATGTACATCACCTCCGTACCTACAGCAATCACGGGAGCGACACGCCGGTCGTCCGCTGTCGTACCCGTCGTGTACGCGACGAAAGTGCTCGCCTCGCGGAACATCCAACAAGTGCACAGACACTTCCCTGAGTGTCTGTGCACATCGATGCCGACGTCGGAGACGGGCATCGTGGCATGCCCGCCGGCACCGATCACACCACACGCGATGCCGTGCATGTACCCGCCGGTCCCGCCTCCGTTGCTCACCGCCGTCCCTAGCTCCCCGCCGTCCTTAGCTCCCCGCCGTCCTAGCTCCCCGCTCACTGCCCGCGTCGTGATGAAGCCGCTCCCCGCTCCCCGCTCCCTCAGCGTACATTCCACCGAGCGAGTACGTATCCGAGAAGTGCGGGTGACGACACTCACCTGACTATTCCTCGCCGCGAACATGGAACGCCATCCGCGGCGCACACCGAACGCGAGAAGCACGTCAGACGGTGAATGGAGGACGTCCGCACAGTATCGTACGATGCCTCCACCCAGTCTACAGCCCGTCCTGATCGCGTCCTCCCTGAGAAGCCCGAGACGTGCCGTCACGCGCCCAGTCCGTCGTCAACTGCAACGGGACAAGCCCGACGTACATAGCGTCGTCCACGTCGTCCATCCTGCCATGCGCCGGTGATCAGTGCACCGAGAGATACTCGCCGACAGCCCACCACTTACCGCCGAGAGTACACGTTCCCCGCCTGCTCGGGTAGCGCAGGAACATCCGCAGCGCACGTCCGATTCACGCGTAGGTGCGGCCATCGAGCTGTGTCCGAATCGAGTCCGTGCATGCGTCCGTCTGTGTCTGTGGCGCTGACGGCACGCCAGGCGAGTCGCCACCTCGCTTCCGCGGCCACGATGCACGATCCGGATCCGAGTCCGAGCAGCGCAGTGAACTGCCTGCCGTCGTAGTGACAGAGACCACGGGTGGGCGAGGTGGAACAGCTCACCGATAGGCTGCTCTCCCGCCGCAGCTTCAGGCTCGCCCTTCATCGTGAGATGCGCCGAGTGGCGGGAGCACTGGCAGACGAGCTCACTGCGTAGGCAGTCCGGTTCAACGCGTCCGTGCATGCGTCCGAGATGCTGACAGCGCTTGCGTCCATGCCAGCCAGGCGCGCCGCCACGCTCCGGCTCCCGTCGCTTCGCGGACATGTGCACGATGAGGACGCGCAGCGTCCCAGAAGGGCGACGGCGATTTGGCCGCTGTCATCATGCTGACGAACGGTCGTGCGAGGTATAAAGGCGAGGCCTGTGGATGGGTGGAAGGCCATTGGTGAGTTGCGTTTCCGACCGCGTCGAACGGGCGAGTACTGACTTTATTCTCGCAGCGGCGCAGATGCGCTCGCCGGGTGCGCGTGCCATAGCGACGGGCTGCGTGTGGTGGTGGTCGTGTACGGTGTCCAGGTCGTCGGTACTCGAGCTGAAGGGCGAAGGTAAGCCTTCTTGAGGTTCAGGCGGTCTTGAAGTTTGCTGACGACGGGTGGTCTGCTGCAGCTGTGTCCTCGCGGGATGCGTTCGTCCACTACGTGCGTCGGGAACACTCGCGGCCGACGAGCGAGCGAGCGAGCTTGTCTGGGTGCTGTAGGTGTAGAGTAGTGAGCACGAGTTTCTTGTAGTTGCAAAGGAGAGGGTGTACGTACGTAGTTTCGCGCAGGGGGCCTTGCGATGTATTGGGACGTGTCACCTGCACGTCGCATGAAGGAGCGTATCTGCTGCCATTGCTGCAGGCGGGCAGGAGACCGCGGGAGGTCATCGTGCAGAAGGCGGTCTTCCCGATGCGTGCGAGTAACGAGGCCGTCGCGGGAGTACTGTTCGCGTGTGATCGGTAGAGGATTGGTCGTCGTAGGCAGCGACTGCGAGATGTCCGTAATCTCGTACAGATGCGCGAACGCCGTCTCGCGCGTTGCGCGGGGCGTGTTGTCGACGCAGCTATATGACCGCGTTGCGCGGGCATGGCCCTGTGTTAAGACTGAGAGGATGAGCATGCCGTGGAGTTGGAAGCATGACGAGCGATGGCTGCGATGCGCACGTTCGATGGATGTATGCTGTGTGGTGCTACTCACTGGCGAGAGGCGCGGAGAGCAGCGCGGGCGCTTAGTGAGCAGCGCCGCAGAACGGCGTGCAGCGAGCGATCCGGTGCACGAAGTTGGCCCAACGTGTGAGAGGAGCATGGTGCGATGATGGAGCACCGCGTGGCAGTGCGCTTGTAGGGCACAAGTGGCAGGATGGGGGCGGGGGAAGGCGAAACCAAGTCGGGGACGGGAGTGTAGGAGGCGAGTTATCTCGATGAATGCGCGTGATAGATGTCGAAAAAGAGAAACTGGCCTGTGTGAGCCGAAAAACGCAGTGAACGGGGGCGTTGGGGGTACCGGCAGAAGCGTCTCGGTCGCGCGCGTGGTCAGGGCAGTGGAGGGCGCGGCGGAGGAACGGCGGCGGCGGCGAGGAAGACAGAGCACGGGTGGGAGAACACAGGGAGGAGGGCGAGAGCATGGTAGCAGAGCACCGAGACAGACGGCGGTGCAAAGGGGCCAACTGGGCGTGTAGGGCGGACGCGAGTGTGGTCGAAGGGGAGACGTGTCGGTTCAAGTCCTGATCGCTGTGGCTGCGCGGATCGGAGATGGCGATCTGACGCCGATGAGGCAGGCGAGGCACGAGCAATCGTCGAGCATAAGTAGGCGGGCAACGCTTCTCTCGTTGCGCGTCCACGTCCGAACTCCAGCGAAAGCTATCCGGAGCGCGCGGAGGTATTGAAATCATTTTCTACTCTGCTCACGGGACTATTCTACGCGATGAAATCAGGAGGATAAGACGGCGTAGATCCAGTGTATGTAATACAATGTAGTGTCTTCATGAGGCTCCTCCGCCCTCAGCGACATGAAGTAGAATAAGCAAACAGACGACTTGAAGCGGCCGGGAACTTCGTCCAGCCAGACCCGAAAGGCCCGGAAGGAGCTGCTGAACACATCTCCACATGCTGCGCAGTCCTTGACGACGTTACGCGCGTACGGAGACTCGTTCCCCGACACTGTAATGTGGTCAATGCGGACAAGTCGTGTGTACGACGTCATCAAACTCACGTTTCCCGGTGTTGAATCCCACTCCACCTGTCTTTCGCAGCGAGCGCATCGCCTAAGTGACATTGTCAGTGGTACTACGGGATAGTAATGTGGGCGGCGCCCACCTCAAATAACATCCCGCCCGTCTTCCTCGAACAGATCCTCCACGTACCGCTCTAAGTCCATCGCCTGCTGCTCCGTCGACGCCCAAACTGCCATGTACCATACTAAAGGAGCGCCCTGCTGCGCGCTCGACACCTTCGACGCCGTCACTAACAGGCCGGTGCGCTTCACGTACGCCTCGTAGTGCACCCTGAAAGATTCAGTAATGGAACCTAGAATGAAAGAAAAGGCAACGTACCACGGGTGAGGCTTCATGTCCTCGACGATCCACCGTATGCTAGCCAATGCGTCGTGAGGCGCGAGCGAGCGGGGCATGGCAGGCGCATCCTCGCTGGGCCGGACGTAGGAAGGCGGCGCGAGTGCATCCAACGGGAGAGCCGCCGTCTCGTATGCGGGCGGCGGCGGGTATTGCGGGGGTGCGCGCCGCGCGGACCGACGGATTGCGGGGTTTCGGCGGAGCTCAGCGCCCGCAGCCGGTGCGACTCCAAGCGCGGAGTGAGCGACGTCAGTGGCGGGAGTCCCTGGGGTGTCGGCGTGGCCGGCCGCAGGAGCTATCGAAGTGGCGGCGGCCAGAGCAAGCGGGGCGGTATCGTGCGAGACGGGGTGGAGCGATGGACGGATACGAGCGCCGCGTGGGGCGGGACGAGGGGAGGCGGGGGCTGAGCTCGAGGAGTCGGTCATGGGCGAGATGTTGCGTTGGGGACGTGGGAGAAGCGGCGGTCGCCCTGCAAGTTTAAGTGGTAGAATGAGGAGGCGCGCAGCCCCAGGGTACTCGCGATCACGTGTTTCCCGATCGACAGGTATGATGGATCCACGGGAAAATCAAGGGTTTCAAATTGCGCGCGGTTGCGGCGCATTGCACTGCGCGGCCGCGCGGTGCTCGCGGGGGAGTCGAACCCGCCATTCTTTGCGCGGGATCGCGCAAACTGGAATGCCATTGGTGGGGCAAACATCGGCCCACAGGCAGTAAAACGCCGGCGGGGCGGCGGATCGCTCGCGGGATGGCTGGGGCGCCAAATGGGCGCTCCCTCGCTGCGCTGTGGATCGCCCGGCCGCCCGCCGTCACCGCCTGCGGCAACGCGGGCCCTGTCTCGGTTACGTCCCCATCGCAATCGGTCACACGCTCTGTTCGCAGCACGACGAAGCCCGTTCAAAACGGGCAGTGAGAAAGCGCCGGCCACCAACGTGACATTGGCTGCGCCATTTCGCACTGGCGCAGCCAATGTCGGCTAGCGAATGACATCGCAACTAGCCGACGCCCGCTCCCCGAGGACCATTGGCATAGCCGACGTTGGGCGGTCGATCAACACTGCGGCTGCGCTCGGTCGGCGTTCGGTGGCCTGCGAGGCATGCTCTCTTATGAGTTTTGAGCGTGCCCACTTGGGCTGCTAATTCTAATCGAGCCTGCCCATCTCGGATGCACCCGTGGTCACCTCAGCACAAGAGGTTGATCGGCCAATGCCGGCTTGCCGATGGTACTCGTTGTATCCGACCTTCAATGCTCAATGATGATTCTGTGTACGAACGTCGTTTGCGCACGGGTAGATCTGAGAAGGGGGGACGCCGCGGTACGCCATAAATATACAGCCCTCGAACACCCGATGCGCATGGGTTCAGCCGGGGAGGATCGCCAATGCTCATAGTAAGGAATAGAGGCGCCATATGTACACATTAGTACCGTCAACGCTTAATAGGCCATCGGCCGATCCAATGACTATCGTACCAGCCGATCGCCGGCTGTCCCAGCACCAAGCCCAGACGACGCCCATCGGCCGACGTCGGTGTGCCAATGAGCCCGCGGCTTGTGCATCGTCGGTTAGCCAGGTCTCATTGGCATATCCGCTGAGTGGGCTCAGTGAACTGGGTGAGTCAGGCAAAGTCGCACAGCTTGAGCAGTTCGCCCAGTGGGGCATCACGGCGGAAGGTGCGTCCACTCATCTGCACATCGCGCCCAACGTCAATCAGGGCTCATGTGGCTGGAAGACGCCCTTGCTCGCTTCCAAACCGGTGAGCGGTTCGCGCGGTATGTACCGACAGTCGACTGGTACGCGCTCGAGCGCACGCCGTGCATGCCCCTTCTCGGACGACACCTCCTATCTACTTCCGTTGACGCGGGTCTGGGCTCGTCAGCCACTGGCCCCGGGGCGAGTGGTGTGGGGGCGGCAGACGAAGGGAGGCGACGTGGGCACGCGGATGGCGGCAATCGTACGCGGGGTGCTGGGCGTCGCTGCGGAGGACTTCTCGCCGGAGACGCCGTTCACAGCGTATGGCGTTAGCTCGCTGTCCGCACCTTGTCGTACCAGTATAACTTGTCGTACCAGCGCGCGTCGTGTCTGTATGTACCTGCACTTGTTGGGCAAACGTGCGCCGGGGCTGTCTCTGTCGTGTCACGGCACTAGGCTCCATCCACTCGTTCTTGATGGGCATTCCCGGAGTCGAGGTGAAAAGCAGGGTGCTCACCTGACTCGCTGGCCCTGCTGGACGCAGCCCATGTTCCTCCCTGCATCTTAACCTTTCGCTAAGAGCGTCGCTGGGGCTTGTTGCAGTTGCGTACAGCGCGATCTTGGTCGACTCATTGGTCCGATGTACGCGCCGTCTCTCGCGAACAGGTCCACCTGTGTGTACTGGAGGTCAGCGGCGGGCAAGCGAGAGCGAAGCAGAGTCTCAGTCACTGAGGGAGGAGGGGACTCGAGAGGCGAGAGAAAGTCCGGCGAGCGCGCGTGACGTGTCGTGGCTGAAGCGCTTAGCACTTCTCACGACAAGCCATATTCTCTGCCCCTCCCCATTCTCTGTCCCTCCCATTCTCCGTCTCTCCCCGTCTCTTTCGACTCGAACGCACCGCTTGCCTGGCTCTGGTAAGCCGCAGCACGATCATGTGGGCTCGAATTCACGCACCGCGCATGAAGGACTCGGACCGGTTCTGAGCGACAGGATCATTGCGCCGAGCGCGACAAGAGCGGAACGAAGAGGCAAGGGTAGCATGAGAGGAAGGCGAAGAAACACAGTTATGAGCACCTAGGAAGACTGTGGGAAGGCTCGACGGTATGTTCGTGGTATTTACTACCCTTCTCGTTCGCTCACAAGCCGCGACGCACTTGTTGAAGTTGCGCGTCAACCTGGCGGTTAGTTGCTCTCTCTCGCCTACCTACAAGCGTGTTACCAACCAGCTTGTCCACCCATCTGCCCTCTTGCATGCTCGCCTGCCTGCCTGCCATCTGTCACGCCCCCGCCTGTCTGGTCACTGGTCAGAGTCGCCCCCTCTTGCACACTCGCTCTCGCATCCGACTCTCTCTGCCCTACTCTGCCAATGGGGCCTGTTATCTCGCTTGCCTTGCCTCGCCCGCATACTTGTGCTTTCAGCCTTCCGCCTTCTTGCATGCTCACTCTCTCGGCTTCTCGTTCCCTCCCTGCCTTGCTCTCGCGCGTCCTCTCGACCTCACTCTCGACCACTACCGTCGTCTCAATGGCTCAATTTTTCATACGCTCACTCTCTCGCTCGCCCGTGCGCTCGCCCATCTTTGCTTTCACCTGCTCACTCGGTGGCTCATCGGCTCTCTGGCTCACCCACTGGCTCTCGCCTGATCACCTACTCTCGCTGCTCTCGCCTGACCACCTGCTCTCACATACCCCTGCATCATCTCACCCGCGCAACCTCTCGCTCGCGCGACCTCTCGTCCGTGCAATCTCTCGTCCGTGCAATCTCTCGTCCGCTCAACCTCTCGCCTGTGCACTCTCTCGCTCGCACACCGTCTCGCTCGCACACCCTCCCGCCTGCACTCTTGCTCGCGCATCTGCTCGCCCGCTCGCTAGTCCACACCCGCGCAAAACTCTTACCCGCTCTGGTGGGCCTGTATACATGCGGGTACGAGTACAATAGGGATTGATGCGAGTAGTATATATCACGAGTACTACCAATGAGTCGTGTTGGCTGTATTTGTATTGTATTGGATCATTGACAGTACATTATAATGCATCATGTTTTTTCGCACCTATGTGTCTGTGGAATGCGCTGCGAACATTAAGAATAAAGACAATGGTTCATCTAATAGTGAGGAACCCTGCCCTAATACGACTGTATTCGGCACAATATCCTGTTATTCGTAGGTCGACCTCCGGACCATAGCGAATAAACCACTACTACAGCGAACAAAGAATGGCTACAATTACCCGTTTTCGCAGTAATAATGCATCATTCGTTGTTATTCCGAAAGTAGGGTTTCCTGACACACCAAGCAGCGCTTTCTCACCGATCCTCATCCTACAGCCGACGCGCAGTCTCGCGGAACACCATCGCATGAGCCGACGGCGGCCGACGCGTCGGCTTGTACGATGAGGATCGTGCAACCGACATCAGTAGGTGTATAATGCATTTGGCTGGGCGGGATGTATACAGTACCGTAGTGATCCGAATCAATAGTACTTGAATGGTCGGCTGGGCTTTTCTTGCGTGCTCAAAGCGTCGGGTGGCGCGGTCAAGGCGTCGTCTTGCTGGTGAATGCCTGATTGTGACGCGTCGCACTGGGCAATGGCCGGCTGGGCTCTGCAGCATTGTATGCCCAAAGCATCAATTGGCGCAGTGCAGCGCGGCGCGTCACGATCGGGCACGCGTTCAGGCGCGTTCACTCGGAAAGTTCAATGTTTCAACGCGTCAGCTCTCACTATCGCCTGCATACTCCCGCTCGACTGCCGTCCTGATCGCGGTCCGTCCTGTTTGTCTACCATAACACACACCTGCCGTCCTGCTCGCACGCCGTCTCGCCCGTCTACCGTCTCACCCATCCGAGTCTACCGTCTGACCCGTCTACCGTCTGACCCGTCTACCGTCTCACCCGCTATCTCACACACCCGGCGCCGTCTTATTCACCCGCCATCCTGCTTGTCCGCCGTCTTGCACCCCCATCGCCTCGCACACCTGCCGTCTTGCTCACCTGCCATATCGCCGGCCTACCGTCTGGGGTGCCACCTGCAGCGCCACAAGGGCGTGCGGAAACACCACGACGGCGTCAAGACTGCGGGGATGCGGGTGAGGCGAACATGTGAGTACCCCCATGCACGGTCTCAGGCGCGACAGCACGCGAGGACAGCGCACATAGGGCAACTGCCCCGGATGCAAGCACACCGCGCGCGGACACAGCGACGAGCCGGGAGGAATGCGAGAGGTAAGCAGGGTGGGGGTGGACGAGTGGTGAGACGGGCGAGCAAAAGACGGGTACGCGACGCTTGGCGATGTGTCGCACGACGGGCACGACGGGCGAGGGGCATTGCCTGCTACGCGTGAGTGCAAACACACGCAAGTGAGCTCACTGACCACAGGCACAGGAAGCGGCGGCGACGTGCAGCACGACGCACACGGCGACCACGTGTACCCAGGGCGAATGCTTCTTGCGCAGACATGGCCGATGAACGGCGGTGGGGCGGGCAGACGAGCAGGCGGGCGGGAGCGCACGCCGACCGTGCGCGCGCTGGGCAACTACCCAGCACGCGAACACGGCCAACGAACACGCGCAAAGCGAGCGCGTCAGCGGCTGGGTCAGTGGGTGGGTCAGCGGGCGGGCAGGGGGACGCGCGAGTAGACGGGCAAGACGGCGAGTAGCCAAGCGAGTGAGCAGAGACACCGGAAGGCAGGCTGGTTCACGGGTGCCGGGGTAAGCAGGCGGACGGGGCATGCAGGTGAGTGGATAGGTGGGACAGTGGGCAGACAGGTGGGAAAGGGAAAGTGGGCGGGCGGGAAAGCGGGCAGGTGGGAAAGCGGGCGGGCGGGAAAGCGGGCGGGCGGGATAGCGGACAGACCAGCGGGCGGGCGGGAAAGCGGACAGACCAGCGGGCGGGCGGGAAAGCGGACAGACCAGCGGGCGGGCGGGAAAGCGGACAGACCAGCGGGCGGGCCAGCAGGCAGCCCACGGCAGACATGCCGAAGGCGAGTGCATTGGGCGAATGCCCAGCACACAAGCACGGCCGCCGACAAACGGAGCACGCGCACACGAGCTCAGGACAGAAGAACGTCAATGGACAGGGCCGGGCGTGCGGAACACGTCGACCACGAGCACACAGGGCCAGCGCCCCGCATGCAAACGCAACCGACGAGCGCGCCGTGGGTGTGGGCACAGCGGCGAGCAGGCGGGAGGACGTGTGGATGGCGCGTGAGAAGCGGGACGAGCAAGCCCAGGCGAGCGAGGAGGACGGCGAAGACGGCGGGTGCGGGCAACGAGCTCAAACCCGCGCAGGGACCACCGAGGTATGCCAACCCACAGTGAACCGGGGTAGGATACAGGTAGCACCACCCATGGATACGGGTACGCTCGTCGCGGGTGCGGCATGTCTCACCTGCTATCTTATACATTCACCGTCTTGCACACCCGCCGTCTTGCACACCCACCGTCTTGCACACCTGCCGTCTTGCACACCCACCGTCTTGCACGCCTACCTGCCATCTTGCATTATCAATCACCCACCGTTACATTCTCCTTCTGGTTGTGCTCGCTTTCTTGTCTGTTTGAAGTCTCGGTGTACTAAAACTGTAAGAACCTACAAACTAGATCAGGCTTCCGATATAAACTAGATTTGCTTGTTAACAGCATTGTGGGCAGTTTCAGACGAGAGAGAGCATGGACAAGAAGTGCAATCTGTTGCTATAAGGCTTCCTCAATATAGTTCCAGTCAAGCTTGCCTATGGCCAACACTGTGACTGCCATATTCATACTCTGTCACTGTATGGATGTGATGGTTCGCTTTGAGCAATGAAACTCGTTGTCAGTTGGCCCAACATGCACATACACTCTTCGTAACTGTACTGCAGTTACACTTGATATAGACTTCGGGATATCATGATCATATGTTCAGTACAACCACTATTAGCATTCAATAGTATATAAGTACAAAGGAGTGGACAACTAGAAGATATGTACACAAACTCAATGATAGTGGTCAGAGCACCCACTAAATGCGTGAACACTCTCCAGTGTTCTGCCCTCGGACATTGCCTCGGCCATGTCCCTGAGTCACCCGAGATGGTCTCATTCTCTTTATAACTTCACCTCTGTGCCACCATATGCTATGAGACTTTGTACCAAGCATGACTATGTGTAGTACATGGCTTGTATAGAATTCTGTGAGAATTGAACCGTGGGGTGCATTTGTCTAAGACATGCTCTCCATGTATAACCTTCTTAGCTATCTCAAGCTATAACATTGCCAAATTGCTTCAGAGAATTGCCAGCAGCAACATGTACCATAGACACAGCATGAATACAACTTCTGTATGTACTTGATTGAAACCATTGTCTTGCAGAAGCTGAGATTTAATCCACATGCCTCTCAATATCTCCAAACAACATATCATTTTTGAAACATATCCTGATTACACAAAGCCAAAGTGCTCTTTACATATACAACAATAAGGCTAATGGCCTACGTGAGTGGCTTGCCTAATCTACTACATGTAGTTCCACAGCAAATTCAGTAGATCAGTGAAGTATCATCATTGTCAATTGCTGCGAGCCATTCAGGAATCACTCTAACAGAACAACTATTTGCTGATATACAGTTACTACATAGTGTATTGCACCTCAACACCGTAATGACTGTCTATAGTAGACACAGTCACGGTACAAACTTATAGGACATGTTCAATAATACATCCATTGGCCCCAAACCAATGAACAAACAGCGTACAGTGTTGCACGTACATACCATTCAAGTCGAGTCAAGAAACAAGATGCATACTTGCTGCCTTGTCAATGTCAAGGAGTTTATCACGATTCAAGATGGTGAATGTCAAGGAGGCTTCTTGACCAGTCCGCCTTGATACCTCCAAGGAGCTCTCCGTCTTGAGATGTCCGTCTTGAGATGTCCGTCTTGAGATGTCCATCTTGAGATGTCCGTCTTGACAATGTCCGTCTTAACTTGTCCGTCTTAACTTGTCCGTCTTAACTTGTCCGTCTTAACTTGTCCGTCTTAACTTGTCCGCCTTAATTTGTCCATCTTAACTTGTCCGTTTTAATTTATCTGTCTTCACTTGTCCGTCTTGACACCTCCAAGAAGGCTTCTTCAATATGCTCGCCATCTTGTTATCCTCCTTGACACATTCCACGTTGAAACCTCATTGGTGTTTGCCCACCTAGATACCTCATTAACATGTTGGTATTGACCAAGATGAGCCAACCATTAGTTACCTTGGGTCAAGAAGGTCTTAGTGAGTAAGAAGGTCAAGAAGGTCAAGAAGGTCAAGAAGGTCCAAGAAGGTCGGCTGAGTCAAGACGGATATCGGCCAGGAAAGATACCTCAGCTGATGCTCGGCTCATGCATTGTCTTGGGTGAGACAAGACAGTCGGCTGAATCCAGACAGTGGTCGGCTGCAAACCTTCTCCAACCGACGGTCAGATAGTGCATTGTCTTGGGTGAGACAAGACAGTCGGCTGAATCAAGACGGTGGTCGGCTACAGATTTTCTCCAGCCGAGAGTCGGATAGTGCATCGTCTTGGGTGAGACAAGAAGGTCGGCTGGATCAAGACGGTGGTCGGCTGCAAAAGCTTTGCAGCCGACGGTCGGATAGTGCATTGTCTTGGGTGAGACAAGAAGGTCGGCTGGATCAAGACAGTGGTCGGCTGCAAAGCTTTTCCAGCCGACAGTCGGATAGCGCATCATCTTGGGTGAGACAGAATGGTCGGCTGGGCGAGAATGTCTGGGTCAGCCAATCATCCCATGCACCGCCTTGCCCGCCTTGTGCCGCCTTGCCCGCCTTGTGCTCGGCCGACTCAATCACCTTCCATGAGACGGTTGTGGTCGGCCGAGGTCGGCCCATCCCATCCCATTCCACGAGACTGCACGTCGGCTGTACCATGGTCATCCATGAGACAGCTGAATGGGCTCTTCCTGATGCCGTCTCGGGCCTTCGATGAGCTTCACAGTGCCATTGTTGTTGCGCTCGTGGTGGTGCTCTTACACACCCGAGCCCGAGCCAGGCCGTCGTGGATGAATATTGAATGGGTGGTGCCCACGGCGAGAGAGGGAGAGAGTGGCAGTGGCAGATTGGCATGAGGCAACGCCGCGAGCGATTCGACGGCCCGCACAGGATCAAGCATGCTTCCAAACTTAGAGGATTCGGCTAGGTCGAAGAGCGCAGCGAGTGTATGTACATGCCAGAGTACGTTCTAACAGTGGAGGAGTCAGGACAGTACTACTTTGAAACGACGCAAGGAGGTGGACGGCGCTCGGGCCTCGGGCATGGCCCGGAGGCCGAACCGCGTCCGTATTCGAACCGTGGCCTTCCGGCCGACCTTACGGTGGCACCACTGTTCTCGTCCACTGTACTACACAACGGTCGCCTGTCTATCCTTCTCGCCAGCGACAGTGGGATCTAAACAGCATTTCGCCGACACAAAATATGTGCGGTATCTTCAATACCGGCTTACCAGTAGTCGGGAGCCTCTCCACTCTGTTCAGCTGATTCTCGTTGATTCCAAGGACGATCCCCGCGCTCAGCTTACGTGGCCCAGTGGCTGTGACGGTCCTGTTTCGAAGTGAATTCCGTTTATTGGCTAACAGAGACAGAACACTTTGGACAGCCTTACAACACTTATCCAGGTTCTCTGGTTCTCTGCACGTAGAGTAGGCGGCAACTTCTGCGCAGCCCGAGGCGATGCCTGAGTGCAAGGCGAAAATACACTGCATGCTCAGTCTGCTGCGGGACGACGGACTGTAACGTAGGACCATCGACCATACCAACCAAGTACGTGTAGTTGTGCTTACCATCCCACATGAGGTTGTCCTCATTGCACCCAGCCTATGCAGCACGACAGCACGGTAGACAGATACTACACATCGAGGGTGCTAGTGCTGTCAGGCACAAACCTCCAAGGCCAAAGTCAGCGCTAGGACTTCTAACGCCGCTAGCTGATGGTCAGGCGTATAGAGGTCTACGAACTTCCGAGGATGTACAAGCTCGAATGCTCTCCTCTGGTTGTCCCAAACATGCTGATCGAGGCCGACCTTCGTCATTCCCGTGCCGGAGCGAACGACCTAAGCATGTAATGCCACCATGTCTCACTCGATGCAGTAATTTCGTCATGCACACAGTCCGCGCAGAGCAGATAAACCGGAGACGTTTATCCAAATACTCGCTGATAATAGACGTTTATTCTGTGAGTGATCAACGATCCCTCCAATAGTCCAGACTCTGCGGGGCGACCTAGCGTTGACATTCCGATCGGTGACGCCCATAATACTACCATGTATGGACTCTCCTTCGTCGTTCTATCCTT
Source organism: Fomitopsis serialis (assembly GCF_022376445.1). Taxonomy (NCBI): domain Eukaryota; kingdom Fungi; phylum Basidiomycota; class Agaricomycetes; order Polyporales; family Fomitopsidaceae; genus Fomitopsis; species Fomitopsis serialis. The sequence goes on from NW_025955062.1 coordinate 38,753, forward strand.
TCTCACCTACTCTGCGCAGCTAGTACGCCTAACGCGTTACGTTCCCACCAAAGCGCTATCGTGCTGGTTATGGCAGTGCTGCCGCACTCACACCTGTCTTCCCTCTGTCACGCCACAGTACGGGGCACATCTGGCTGTGTTTTAGACTACGAGCGATGCCACTGAGCATGTCATGTTAGCGTACGCTTGCGCTTCAAGTGCCAGCTGCGGCACAGGCGATTGGACCGCTAGGTATTAAGAGATGACTCGGACCATCCACACATCTGCCATTCGCCCCTTCCTCTACTTTTTTCACCGATGCAGGATCCGCTAGGTGGGTGATTCTTCGTCCTGCTATGAGCTGCTCAACATACTCACCTCTGGCGCAGTCGACATCGAGACGGCGCAGGTCACGCCTTATGGATACACACCTACTGCATGGGTGGGTATCCTCATGCTTGTCCTTTTCACTCTGACGACCAGTAAGTCGACTCCTCCTATAGAAGAACACGCCACTTGACCTGTTCCTCGTCGCTAGTAATACATTTTATCCAAGCCTTACGATACCGCATGTGGTTTTTGCTCTGGACCGTCGTCGTGGCAGGCATACTAGAGTGTGTCGGCTGGGCGGGGCGGCTGTGGTCGGCGTATAACGTACTCGCGTCGAAGGCCTACACTATGCAGTAGGTGTTCTACGTCACCATCAGTTGCCTTTTCACTTACAAGCCATCCTATAGGATCATTTGCACGATTATCGGACCCACTCCGCTCATCGCCGCCAACTTCGTGATCCTCGGCCACATCATCCGCCGCCTTGGGCAGCAATACAGCCGGCTCAGTGCACGATGGTGTACGTGCGCAGTCTGTCATCTCTCTTGCGCGACAGACGGCTAATATAACCCGATAGATACGATCATTTTCGTGAGCTGCGTACGTACACGTTGCTAAATCCGAACTCTGTGTTTCGAGGCTCATACATCTTTTGGCAGGACGTCATCGCACTCGTCGTGCAAGCGCTTGGCGGTGCCGCCGCTGCCTCCGCTGTGAACAACAATCATAGTCCGAGCGGCGGCAGCGACATCATGCTGGCCGGTATCATCTTCCAGACTGGTGCGCTTTCTACACCTAGATGAGCATCCAGGGCCGTACTGAATGCGCTGCAGCTGCCATCACATTGTATATCCTTTGCGCCGTCGAGTTCTTCTTGCGCTACTTCTATGACAAGCCACTGGGCGGCCGCGAGAATGTCAAGACCGGATATCTGTTCGAGGGGAAACTCCGGCAGATGGTCATAGCATTGATTTTCAGCAGCCTGTTCTTCTACGTTCGGTATGTTGTGTCTGGCGATATTGCAATTGCTTTCGCTAACTACAAGGTTCGCAGAACATGGTATCGATGCATTGTATGCTTCTCGCTGATTTATATCTTATTGTTCATGGCTGACCTCCACGCCAGGAACTGGGCGATGGGTGGCAAGGAAGAATCATCCGCACGGAGCGCTACTTCGGTAGGTCTTTCTTGCTAGTCGTTATATTTGCGTGCTGATTACGAACTCTAGTCATCATGGACGCGCTCATGATCGTCCTGGCTATGTGGACGCTCAACATATTCCACCCTGGCCGTCTCCTGGGATACGGTGCCGACTGGAGTGCGGACAAGAACATTGTCATGCGAGCTGTGCAGCCACAGGATTCCGAAGCGACGATCGGGATGGCCTGGTCGGGGAACAGAGCTGCTAAAGAGCAGTACTAGCGCGATACTGGTGGTATATAGCCACCCCAGTGTGCTGGCATGGACACGGACTCAGTGGTACCGTATACATTCTGTATTTTGTTGATTTTGCTGGACTTTATCTGATATGAACATATCTCTCCTTTGACATCGGGTCACCGACGCCTTGGGCGTGCGTGTCCCCAGGCTAATTCTAGCCCACAGCCCGCGCTGTCAAGGACATGTCTTCAGATGGCTGCGCTGATTTCCCAGGTCTGGCAGCGGTGGAGATGAGTCTTCACGCAAGCTTTCCGGGCGTAAGCCTCGGCACGAGAAGACAGCGCCTGAGCAAGCCGGGGAAGTGCCGCCGCCGAGCGATCGCGATCAGGAACACCGACCTCGATCGGGAGCGTCCGTGCCTTGCGGGGTCCTGCCAGCCAATAGGAGGGACGGTGCGGGCTCCTCGGGCTGGGTAAACGGGGCTCCCCCTGACACCGGGGACGCTCGCCCACTTTGGGCGTGCTTTGGGTAATTGGACTTACGCCTCCACATGGTGCCGGCCAGCGGCCGCAAAGCTGGGGCCGGCATTGTCGACGCAAGGCAGAGCGGTGTTGCGGTGACATGCATCCGCCTCTTCCCCTCCTGCACTGATCAGCGACCTTTCTTCCCTTCCTTTGTGCAACGATGCACTTGCAAGGTGTGCATAGGAACCTCCGCTATACGTGAGGCCAAGTCATTGACCAGCTTCCCCAGAGCTGAAGGCGACCAAGTACACGCCCGTCTCGCCGTATGGATATACGCCGGACGCCTGGGTCGGCATCCTATTCGTCGTCCTCTTTGCGCTGTCTACAAGTACGTGCGAGACCCACTACAGAGCGTAGCGCGTGCTCATGTGTATTTGATCAGTATGCCACCTAGTTCAGGCCATTCATTCCCGGCTGTGGTGGCTGATCTTCACCGTAGTCCTTGCGGGTATCATGGAACTCATCGGGCACGGTGCTCGCCTATGGTCCTCCTATAATATCCACATCAACACTCCATACCTCATCCAGTGAGTTGCTATCACCATTCACGGTGTTTCAACCGGCTAACGTCGTCGCAGGATCGTGACTACGATTCTAGCACCCACCCCGCTTGTCGCAGCAAGTTTCGTTATGCTGGGTCAAGTCATCCATCGTCTTGGACAGCAATATAGCAGACTCAGCGCGAAGTGGTGTATGTCACCCCGTCATCATCGTTCCAAAGGCGTCCAGTATCTGACCTGACCCCCTATCAGACACCATTGTGTTTGTCACCTGTGTATGTGTGGCCCCTCGGTGCCAATTTTTCCTGCTTACACAACTCATCGACAGGATGTTATCGCCCTCATTATTCAAGCATTGGGAGGCGCGAGTGCGGACGCGGCAGTGAATCAGGACAAAAGCGCCAAGCCAGGCGGAAACACGATGCTTGGTGGCATCATCTTCCAGAGCAGTACGACGGCCTACTTGACGTATCTCCGCAGCTGCTGACGTGAATGCGACAGTCGCCATCACTTTCTACATCGTGCTCGCGACGGAGTTCGTCCTCCGTTACCTCTACGACAAGCCCATCGGCGGGCGCCCGAACGTGAAGACGGGATATGCGCTCGACTTCAAGACGAAGCAGATGCTCTGCGCCCTGGCGTTCAGCAGCTTGTGCATCTACGTTCGGTACGTCCTTGATTGATCCCCCGTCGTGTCGTCGTGTCTGACCGGTGGTAGGTCATGGTACCGTACTGTTGAGCTCGCCAACGGCTGGCAAGGCCACATCATCCGCACGCAACGCTACTTCGGTCCGCGTCTTTCCCGTTCTCATCTGTTCATACTCTGACCAATGATGTGCAGTGGTCATGGACGCGCTCATGATCGTCTTCGCGATGTGGATCATGAACATCTGCCACCCCGGCCGTCTTCTGGGACCCGCCCCGGAGTGGAAGTTCAGCCAGCACGGCGCCGGTGCAAACGCGACTCGCACTTCAGAGGAGTCGTCGCAACATGGAGACACCGAGAAACAGTGAAACGGCACGTCCTGCTTGATAGCTGTTCTCCAGTATAGACGTGTATTCTGCGTATTGATTAGCGGATCTGGACGGGTTACTATACCACACTCATGGATGTGTCTGACAGTGGGGAGGGCAACGGACTGGGCTTTGCTTCGACTTTTCATGACCTACTACTCTATTGACGAACTATCGTGAGCTCTCTAATATAGACCACATTACAGTGCACGACCAATGGTCTAGTGCCAGCGAACCTTTCGATTCGCTGTCTCGATCGACCAGTGCGCGCTGACTTGAGGCGCAGTGCCTCGTCGCGTCCGTCAGCTGTGATCAGTATCTTACGAGGTCAGTGTCAGCCGCACCCTCCTGGCAGCACAACAGTCGAATGGTTATGTCGCCTGCTGAAACAAAGCCAATACGGCGTTGCAGACGCGCTCTTCGGACGCGGAAATGCTTAGTGAATGCCCCTCTACATACAGCACACACTGACGTAGAGCGGCCGCGTCAGTGTCTGGTTTGTTTCAGGTTGGTGAGCCCCGGGCCGTAGCCTAGGGAGTAGGTTGATACGTACTTGAAGTCCACGCTCGCCGTTTCGACCACCGCGATCAGAGGACACATAACGATGCACACGGAGGCTCTGACAATTGCCAGGGCGGGTCATCTCGCAAGCAAAACGATGCGACCGTCCTCCCCGCTCAAAGAGGTCGCTAAGTCACTTAGAGTCTGCCTAAGGCCCGGGGAAACGACCAACTCGGAGGTTCGCAAGGCGCCGTGGTGCAACGTGCAGGGCGCAATGGGAATATATAGCACATCTTGTTTGGATTAACTGTCGGCCCAATGGTCTAGTCGTATGATACGCGCTTCGGGGGTTTTAACTTCTGGTTCGATCTGAACTTTAATTGTGCGTGGTCCCGGGTTCAATTCCCGGTTGGGCCCGAAAAGGAAATTTTTGAAATCCAAAATTAATTGCCAACTCGCACGTCGCATCGTGCGCACCCCTTTGGTCTTTGCTCACTCTTTTTTTGACGGAAAGTTGCAGACCAAGAAAGCCGGCAAGCATCTTGTATGGCCGGAAAGGGGCTCCGAAGATCCACATTGATGACCTACCGCCATCAATCGTATAAAAAGCGGAAATCGTGCGCCCTGATCTCGGCCTTGACCAGAGTCGATAATCCCGGGCCCAGAGCACAGGAACGTTTACGCTCGACAAAGTGCGGCCTGTCTACAACACTGGTCAGTACACAAACACGACGACCGATGAACTGCACCAGCCATTCAAAGGACCGCTCACGAGAGCGGGTCACCGGCGTCACGCTGTCGCGCGTTCATGCGGTTCCAAGCGCGCAGGAAGATGCCGCTGAAAACAAGGTTACACAACAGGTCAACCAGCAGAACAAAGACCACGTACTCGCCAGGGAAAGCGGCGGTGCGTGCGTCCGCTGGACATCTACTTACACTTCTAGCACACTGGGTACTCGCTCTTGGGTGACGTCTCTGCTATACAGCAATTATCGTTTCCGTTTACCAGTGACAGCAGCCGCTACATCGTCCGTCTTCCGCTTTCGAAGAGGTATCGCAAAGTCCAGCGCATCATCATCTCCCAACGTATCCTGCAAGCGCACCTCGAGGGGTCCCTCTCGTTCGACCCTTGGAAGCGCACTGCCCTCGTTCCTGACCCCGCTCATGTTGGGACCGATGGAATCGCTACCGCTAAGCTCCGGACTAGAACCTTCGTCATCATCCTCGTCGTCGTCCTCGAAGATTTGCGCCTGCGCCTCTGCGAGCGCTGCGGCGAGCTCCTCGCCTATACTTGTCGCTAGTTGTGGTTCAATCGGCGGATTGCCTGACGACGGGCCGGGCTGTGATTCGCCCTGTGCGAGCAGCGCGGAAAGAGTGCGTACAGAGGCTTCCAACTCTTGGTCTTGGTCTGCACTATCAAGCTTGACCTTCTTTGCCTTGAAGTTGTACTTGCTAGGGGCTCATCAGATCGCGCTCCACAGAGGACAGGAAGGCACTCACATATTAGGGTCCGGCTCCCATGTCGAATCATGCGTCTTCATATGCGCGGTCAAGGTCGTGCGACGGGTGAATGTCTTGTCGCATATAGGGTGTTCGCACTTGTACGGCCGCTTCCCGGTGTGAGTCCGTCGATGTCGAGCCAAGCTACTGGAATCGCCGAAAGTCTTGCCGCAACCAGGGTACTCGCATACGTGCGGCTTCTCCCCGGTGTGTACACGCATATGTACGTGCAATGCAGATCGCTGTGAAACGGCGTCAGAATGGGCGGAGGATCCAACATAAGCCACTCGCCTGTATGAAAGTCTTCCCACAGCCGGTCTCCGGACATACGAACGGACGGTCGCCCGTATGTATGCGTCTGTGCCGTAGCATGTCGCTCCGGCGACTGAACGTCTTCGAGCACTCCTCGCATACGTGGGCCTGAGAACCCTTCTCCGGTTCTTTCCTCTCCTTGGGCTTCTTCGGTCTCTTCTCTGCAGCAACACTAGGCCCACCACCCCTCGATGTCGAGGCGACGGGCTGGTCGCCATCGCTCTCCAGCTCGTCAAGTTCCGGGATAGCGTCCGCTGCATCCCCGTGGGCAGCCGGCCGTGGCAAAGGGTGATAGCGAGGGAGCGCTAGAATGTTGCCTCCAGAAGGCGACGAAGCGGGCTCGGGATCCAGCTGGTCGACCTCATCCTCCTCGTCCTCCTGGTCAAAGTGAGTATAATGGTGCATAATGTCGCCGATATCGGTGAAGTCGTTTGGGACTGGTGACGGATCTTCTTCTGCTGCAGAGCCGACCGGATCGGGAGACGAAGAGTATCGTATTCGACCGATAGTCATGTCCGCTTCTGCGTCATGTTCGCTGTCTCCTTCGTCGTCGTACAGGTATTCCGAGCCATCCGTCCCGCTGGCGTTGCCGCTGCCAGCGCCATTGGCACTCACCAGACCAGGGACATCTTCACCCACGGTTAGGGAGTGAAACGCCGGCGCGTTTCGTGTCCGCTTCTTTATGTGTTCCTCGTCCAGGGATTGGGGTCCAAAGTCGGGCCCTGACGAGGCGAAGTCTTGCGTCGGCCGTCCACTCTGGTCCCCTGCGGTTTGCACGGCGTGAAGAACTGCAGCTAGTGCGCTCAGGCTCGGACATAGGGCATCAAAGCTCTGCAGCTGCGTCATTGCAGGATCACCTGCCAAAGGCAGGTCCGTCACGGCTTGGGGCCCTTGTCGTTGCGCCGCGACGCTGAGAAGAGCGGAGGATACTACAGGATCGTTCTGCCTGAGCAGAGCAACGAGGTCGTGCTCAAGCTGTTCAACCGAGAACGGTGGCACTACACCTTCTCCATCCTGCAGCAAGGTCGGCGAATGGGATCCCGGATGCTCCAAGGCATTGACCTCATCTTCTAGACCGGACGCGTAATGCTCGGTTGTGTGGGCCATGCTGGCCGACGAAATAATGTGGTTGAAGGCAGCGTGGCTATCATCTTCGCCCAAGGGTTCGTCGTGGACCACGTCGGATAGTTCCAGCACGGGTCCACTGTCCTCGTGTTGCATCATAGTCTTTGCGTATGGGCTATATAAATGCATACAATATCGCCGAGACAATGCATCATACCATGAGCATTAGAACCGATGCTGAGGATCAACAATACTCACCTGCCGCCTCGACTGCTTCCGTTCTCCCAGGTTTCTTATGTGGTGCCTCCAGCTCGAATGACGACTCTTCCAGAGATACAAGGCTCAGATATTCAGACCTGGCTCAAGTTACCAATGCGCCGAGAAATGTGGCTGGTCCCAGCGGACAGCGAGCGCGGGACGGCGAAGGCGAAAGTGCGGTTCAAGAGCAGTGCCTGATGAGCGGCGGCACGGAGGCGCGTGGGGAACACGTACCACGTGCGCCCGGTGCCGTGACGCCTCTTGTCACCGTTGCCAGTGATTGTGACCGACGTGTCCAGGTTGGCTGGGTCGTTGCAAAGTTGGCTTCAAGATGTCTTGATCCTCAATGGCCTCCACACCGTAAGGGTGCTCCGCACGAACTATCCGCGCTTCGAACGCAGCCTGTACTTAGCATGATAGCGGCTTAGCATCTGTGCTCTAGTCGCATCATACGGCAAACAATCCCATGGGCAAAAGCGCAAGCAATGATCTGTCCTTCCATATTCAAAACGACGTATGATACACAAGCAAGCAGAGTTATTAGGGAGGTCACTACGGTAGGGATGAGCGAAGGCGGAGGCCCCGTCCAGAGCAAGACTGCGAATCAGCGAGCGAGCGAGAGCAAAGAGAACCATATGATACACGAGGAAACCTATATTTCTTTTTTATCAGTGCACACGTCGCGGAGGTGCGCCAAACAATCGCCATATCGTCTTCTCATTTTTGCGAGCCTGTCTTGCGCAAGGTCACAATATGCTTGATGGCCAGGGCAAGCTCCTGGAGAGCACGAAAGATGATTGATGTCAGGATAGCGAGCAGCACACGCGCAACGAACGACGAACAATGACCAGCACCGAAAGGCGACGGCGACGCTTGCTTGGAGAGGGTTGGTTCGAGAGTGCTCGCTCCAAGTTGGCCAAGTCTTCCTCTTCCACCTCGTCGATGACGAACTGGTCCAGTACAGCGCGATCAGGCGAGGTTGGGGTTCAGCGTGGACAAGACTCACCAATGAAGACACGTCCCAAACATCCGTTGAAGGTTCGTGCTCGTGACGAAGGTCCACGGTTTGCTAGTAAACACCCAGTCGAGGTGAGCATGTGGACGAGGGTCTCAGCGGAAAAACGGCAGTCGCGATCGCACCATCAAATGTTCGTACTGCTGCCACGAGGGCTGGGGATATCTAGGGTATGGATGGAATCGTCGCATGTAGCTCTCACGATATGCGGGTAGACAACCCGTGTCTTGCGGAAGGGGATGTCCAGGAGCAAACGAAGGGCTGGGCGTAGGAGGGGAACACCCCATGAAATCAGAGTATGAGAAGTATGTTAGCGTAGAAGTAGTATGCAGGAGACCTGCGGGACGAAGAGGCAAGGACGGGTGGTGGTGGTTGGGGAAAAGGATGGGAACAGGTCGCGCCAGGATGCCTCCAATTTATGTAAGGGTCCATGGAAGCGAGACCTCCAAAATATGCAGAGTGCGCGTCGGCGATCAGAGCTGTATTTTCCTATTGTAGCGACAGCCAGATGAGCGCGCGAGAAGTCGCCGCGCGCCGCGGCGATCCAAGACTCGAACGTTTGCTTCCGCGAGCACCACGCGACGTTCTCCTCGATCCTAGGACATCTCGCCAGACAGAGTGCGCTTGCACACCTGAAGAGCAGTCACAAAGAGTCAGTATCATTGACTGAATGCCACAATGATAGAAGGAATATCGGTGAGGGCCAGGTTTACTGTATCTGCAACGCTGAACACTTCAGGTACTTAGACAGCAGGTTTTTTCCGCACAAAGACAGCCTTGCAAGGCTGTCCTTGTAAGGCGTAAAAGACGGTGGATAACATGTAGAGCATGCTAGCACTGAGCCTTCCCAGCTCTGAGGTTGGGCAGAGGTACAATGTTCATGCGTGCACCGATTCTGCTTGTTCTGATGAGCACACACCATCCAGGCAGAACCGCGGAACACTGAAGCACGCCATGGAAGAGCTACGGCGGGGGAGCTGCGCCAACACGCATCCCCCGCTGCAGCGCAATATCGCATCTCGGCGACGGCGGGCACTCCGACGCCGACGAGGGCGGTGGTCCCATATACGGAAAGCGTGACGTCGGGTCACAGGTCACAAGGGCGCGCAAAAGGCGGACTTGTGCGGCTGAGGCGAGTCATCTCGAACCATGATGTTACGCGTCCACCGTGTGCTGAAGCTGTGTGCCTCAACAGCAAGTTGGAAGAATAGCAAGCCATACAAGGTCGAGATACCACGCGTGATGAAGACCCGACACCAGCAGTATGCCCAAGAGCAACATTGCACGCCGTACATCGTGGCTCCGCTCAGCAATCGGCGGATAGACAAAGGGGGGTTCAAAGCATCCCCTCGTGCACAGAAGAACAAGACAACTTCGACAGACGTACCGATGATCTTTTCATCGCAGTGAGCGCACAATATATGCTTTTTGTGTTGATGTCCAGGTTTTGGGACGGTATATCGCCCATTTGCGTGATGCAAGATGCGCAAGGCAAGACAAGGTGCAAGGACAGCCTGTAACCTGCAAGCATCGACAGCCGGTAGCGGAATATAAGCTCTAGGCAAAGTTTTGTTTGTCTGAGTGTTCTTGAAGGAGTTGACTGCCATCGCCCAAGCCAGAGAAAATGACAGTAAAATGCACAACGAAGTCAAGAAGCAGGATATGCTATGCAGCCCGGAGGCAGCTCCCAGGATCGTCAGTGTTGTGCTGCACCTGTGAGCGGGCCCGGCGCAAGCATCCCCGCATATATCCAAGCCCAAGCGACGGGGGCGGGTGGTCCATCGTCACGAGCTCGTCAGTCAAGCTTTCAAGCACCAGAGCCAAAGGAATGAGCCGTGAAGCTGTCTGTTGCCAACGTCGTCGCCAAGGACAGAACAGTCTTCAAGTGCACCGTGGACAGAGTCGTCAATGGTCCATCACTTGTGAAAAAACATCCACAGCGTCCAGACGGTCCTCTGATGAAGCAAGAGCTGCATGACGCAGTGCGAAAGCCGTGTGTTGACAAGCGCAAGAGGTCGTCGACGGCCGTTCACTTTGTGGGTCAAATCAACTCCGCGGCACGCCGCCCCCGGCCACAACCCGTTCCCCCGGTTCGCGGGTTGTGGCTCAACGACTCGGGCGACCTCCAGCATCCCCCTGACGAATTTCCGAGCCATTACAACCGTCTCTTCTTCGTCAAAAAATCTTGTGGTCGAGGAAAATGCGTTTTAGAGGGTGCGAGCCTGCACAAGGATCAACTCGCCTCCAGGTGCAGCCCAGCATCTCGTGAAGCGACAGCGAAGGCTCTCCCTCTTCCGGCCCAACTCTCCACTGCATACGACCTTGCTCGACAACGGACCAACGCCTTCTCGTCGACATGTACTCTGACCAAGTGAAGCCTGAGCTGCCGTCTGCATCCTTGTATCTGCTCTACTGTATCTTTCCGGCCAATCCCTACGCCCTACGCCCTGCCTCCAAAGGCGGTCTTCCGGGTGCAAGGCAGTTCGATCTGCATCAGAATCCATCGTCAAGGCCGACAAAATCAGTTCGTCGGAAACTGCAACGTGAGCCTGTTGCTACAGTGACTTTAACACCACTCATACGGGCGAATGGGAATCCAGCGCTGCAAAATATGGGCGTGCGTTAGAAGGGCAGGGTTGCTGGATATTGGAGGTCAAAGAAGAGGAAGAGTGGACGAATGATGTAGAAAGTGTACGCAAGCGGATCGTCCATGTACTGCTACTGCTGAACGTCAAACCTGTACTCATGATGTCCGACGTCTCTTCTGCATCTATTTGACTGAGTATGATAGTCATTTACTTCACCCACGGAAAGCAAATCACTCGTCCGGTCCGTTCAACAGCCCCGATATAGCATCTGTCGCAGCTCATACCTGCCAACTTGGAAAGTACGTCAGTACGAAAAGATAGACTACATGCCCGGTATACAACTCTTCGCCAATCATTTATCAGTACCCAGTATCCACGCCTCAGGACCTGCAATGTAAGTATATTGGACACACAAGAACACAGAACTGGGACAGCTGAACGGTGTCTTGCGATCGACGTACTCACCAACCTTTGGCCTTTGAACACTATCCCGATAGCTACCGAGCATCCATACATGAGAATCACAGTATTACTCTACGAACATACCTACATGCAGTGACATCGACGGCAGTATCCGATCACGTACCAACAAGAATGCGACGAGCTAGCAATGTCCTGCGAGACAGCAAGCTGAAGATATAATACATAAGAATGGCCCGTATAGACATGAATTATGACGATAGTCAGTGCATCAGAAGAGATCAGAGCCGGGGAACAGAGGCATGTCCTCGTCATCCAAGCTCTCTTCGTCACTCTCCTGATGCGGCGGTAGCGTTGTGCTAAGCACTGGGTCCAGCATGCTCGTGCGCCGACTGAGGGGCAGTCGGGACTTCGAGTTGAACGTGGACGAAGATGGAGACATCGGGTCGGGGTAGGAATGTTCTTCCTCCTCGGCAGGAGACTGCTCGAACGGATCCGGAGTCTCCGCACGTGGAAGCGGAGATTGCACAGCAGGCTCCAATCGAATGCGAGGCTGCTGTGGCTCAGGCATCCGCTGCTGCTGCCTCTGAGATTGAGCCGGCTGCGCTCGCCTTGGGCTCTGATATTCAAACTGAAAAGCACCAAGGTCAAGCCAAATCATTGGTGCGTATGATGCTATTGTGCTCACCGCCTCAAAGACCTCATCTCTGCGCCTGGACCCGATGTCCTTGTCTATGCAATAGCAGATGTAGAGCGTGTCCGCGCTAATTAAGAGAGGCCTTTAGTCGCGTTCGATAAATGAGATGCAAGAACTGCTTACGTATCTCTCACGAGACCGACACAGAACGACCCTACAAGGGCTGTTATGCACCCAGCCAGCATCGCCGCGGACAAGGCTTGGTCCGGCGCGTTCAATGTATGCGCGACAAACAGGTACGTCCCAAGAGCGAATGGGAACGTAAGAGTGAGCGGGGCGACGGTGAGCAGCGTGAGAGGCGCTATATGGTGACCGTTAGCGATGCGACAATAGTCAGCAACTTCAGCACGTACGCTCAGTCTTGAATCTGCGTCGGTAATTGATCGCAGACGTATGCTCCACCGTGGCGGTCAGCGCACGCGACCTGCGAGCACTCGGAAAGAACGGATCGCCCGTGAGGCCGACGTAGATGAGGGCGTACTTGCTGAGGGTGCCCGTGATCGTTTCCATGTAGCCGACAAGCATGCTGGCACCGACACTCATGAAACGGAGGTACGGCGGGAGGTAGTACGGGAGCATACGCAGCCCAGCCGTGAGCAGGCCAAGAAGCCTGATTCCCGCCAGAATGAGTGCGGAGAGGACGATCGAACCCAGAGAGGGTTGAGTTGCGCGTGTGATCGCAGCGTGGATCGTGTGTGTGGAAGTAGGGGGCGGAAGAGGTAAGGCGGGGCTAAGAAGAAACGTCACGAATGAGCGATGGACCGTAAAAGGAACAGTGTTATTTGCGTACTCAGCGTAATACCATGCCCCAACCGTCGCCGCACAGCTAACGCGGAGCAAACCACGAGCCACACCCCAGCTCCATAGCCAGACACCGATCGTTGCAACGATCGCCCAGTTCGCCCATCCGCGAACGTGCCATTCGAAACCAGACGTGCTGGACGCCTGAGTGAAATACCCGATGAGGAGCAAGCGGAAGGCAAGAGTGATGAACGGGATAGAGAGGAGGAGGGCTGCGAGGAGTACGGCGGGCGATAGTGCGAGGAGGAAGGGGTTTGCAATCAATAGCCGTGTCGTCAAAGTGAGTAATGAGGATGCGGTATGGATATCCCTCGGCAGGTCGAGCAATTTCCTCGCCGTGAGCAACGATAGCACTAGAGGCACTAATGAGAACAGACGGAGTCTGCAAACCACTCAGCTCACAGATCATCTTCATGAATGTTAATCACTTACCCGACCGTCTCTCCCCATGTTGGTTCTTGGGTCCCATCCCACATGAAACTGCCCACAAACGCCCATATGGCCGAGATGAACAATGTAGCCGGTATGAACACTGAAGTGGCAATCATGACTGGCTTCACAAATATCCGTAGGAGCAAGACGTGTGCATAGGCCACACATGCACTCGCGAAGATCAGTATCGTGAGTAGAGGGACGGTGTGCAGGAGGGTGACGTATGGTAGGATGACTCGATGGCGGTTGTCGGGCTGATGTGTGAGGAACAGGACGAGGATGGAGAAGAACAGACATATGCCAACGCTTGCGCACCACGCTGCTGTCCATGTCGAGTCATTATACTTCCGTCTACTCCTTGGGACAAACCGGGGATCCGGAAGCGTGAAGACGTCCAGGGGTCGTGTGCGCCCGTCCCGAGGCAGCAGCGATTCGGTCAATGAAAGGGTGACCTCCGCTCGTGGGGGCGGTGGTGGAGGCGGCGGTAGGCGTTCTGTGCGCACTGGTGGTCTGGTCGTCGCCGCCATGATGTCTGGCGGTGGGTGTCCCGAGTCGGCTGAGGACGATGAAGGCGAGGGCGATGGCGAGCGCAGCGGCGAGGCGTGCGCCAGCCAGCCTTGGCACCATCATCTTGAGAAACACCAAGGAGGGGTACTGACTGCGCCTGATGCCTTGAAAGTCCCGCATCCTCCTCGTCTAGCCGTAAATACGGATCGTCATCTTCTTCGTCCGCCCTACTCCGCCCACCCCTCATGGGGCCCCTGCTCATCGCGTTAAGATGGGGATCGTCGAGGTCGTCGAGGTCAGCGTCCTCGGGATCGCCTGCACGAGATCCGTTCTCGGTTGAGAAAGAATAGAACAGAGGCTGGGATGACGACAGACTGGAAGTCCCGGCTTGCGGTCTGTTCAACAGTTGAGACGCATATGCGGCAAAGGAGGTGGCCATGGACACTCTCGCACCAGCTTGCCCAGGTGAAAAGTGTGAGTCCGAGAGTCGAACGAACCCCAGAAAGCGATAATGGCAGTAGAGAAGTAAGAAGGGAGGCTGCGAGATTACGTTGACCCGCCTGCTGGTGGCGGTAGCGCGCAAGAGGCGACGCGGCGTGCCCGAGCGTGAGTTGGATCACTCGGCTGCCTCAATTGGTCTTTGTCCGCTGCCTCCCTGCTGTAGCGCTGCGGTATTGCTGTGGCGGGCGGTGTGCTCAGTGACCGCAGAGTCAACGTCCCTGGTGCAGCGGACAGTCCACGGGTCCTCCGTATGGCCCAATCTGATTCCGAAGCAGCGGGAGCGAAGTGTCCGATCGTCCGAAGATCATCCTCCAGCCACCCACTGCAGCACGGTATGCGCACGATAGATTAAATTGACCAGTCTGTTCCTCGAGTGCTAAACCTCTAATGATAATGAATGCTAGACAACGAAAACGCGGCGCAGTGTATCGCAGAATACAGTGGCAGATGTGCATGCAATGGTCCAGGGTGAGTACAATAGCAAATGGATCAGCGGCGGCCCCTTGGTCTGTCTTCCCAAACATCGACAACCTCCGACTCATGGGTCATAACTGCAGCATCCTTACGGATAGGATTGACGCGCGGATAAACGAACTGAAAATCAGGCTCAGCAAGGGCTTGTATAGCATCGGAAGGACGAAGCACGCACCTTCTCGTCGTATTCATGCAAGACCTCCGCCGCGATGATCGCCTTATCCTTGATCAATGCCTCGTATGCCCTCGTCGTCATGTTCAGTTGCACACTGACTGCAGCCATAATGCAGAATATCAGCATCCAGTTCGCACTCGTCCAGGCGGTCCAGAGCAGAGCATGCACAGGAGAGTAGATGGCAAATAGGTTGCTTTCAAGAGGGGTCGGCGCCCACACTTCCAGCTGCTGGATCCGTTCATTGTCGTCTGACCCACTGATAATCTTCTGACGGTCCTTCGGAGGGCTGAGGTTGAGCAAGAACCGTATTGAGATGACGAAGCCACGCCATAGATGCCCTAGCACAGCCCACACCAAAGGACCCACACGGCTGGGTTGCTTTTCAACGTCGGTTTCGGACGGGGTTCGCACTGTCCGCGGGCGGGATACGAAGGTGGCATGCGGAGATGATACGGGATCAGTGGCTAACGTGAGTTGGTACAGTCTTGTGCGCGTGAAGAAATACAACGTGTTCAGGATGGCGGCAGCGAAGAGCAGTATACTCGCAGGGACGGTCTGAGTCACTTTTCAGCGCATACTTATGTCCCATGACGGTAAGTACGCACCCAGTCGAACCACGGATCCCCTTCGCCTTCCCTGTACATGTCTTCCCAGCCGAGATCGGAGTCAGGGACCTCCCGTATGCGCGATACGCGCACGCAGAAGTGGACGAAGTGTAGGAAGCCGCCTATGAGTTGGGCAGATGTTTTTGGCTTGGGTCTTGGAATGTTGTCGGGAAACAGCGATATCTCGAAAGCAATCCACGAGGGGATAGAGGTTATTCTGAGGCTCGAAGCTCAGTATATGCGCGGATGATGACGAAAGCAAACGGACCTTTCAACAATGTTTTTCTTCCGCACAACTCTTTCTCTCCTCGCATTGGGCGTGCCAAATCCCGGTGATCTGGTGGCAGGCGTGCCAACATCGCTCTGCCGCAGGCCCCGAACGCGCCTGTTCGCGAGAGGCGTGGCATATGGTGGCGGTCTGTACGACTTTGCAGCCTCCCAGTCAAAAGGGGTCGACGCGGATATCGACGGCGATGTCACTGGGGAAGCAGGGTAAACAATACGCGTGCGCTGAGGTGTGCGCACAGGCGTCGTCGGCGAGGCCTGCGTAGAAGCGGAGGCATGCTGTCGCGGAGATGCTGCCCGTTGGCATTGTTCGTCTGCGCGAAGCGTCGTAAAGAGGTCATGATAGCGTGTGATGCTACAGCGAGCTTTTGTGCGGGACGAGGACGACTAAGTGGTGGCAGCAACCAAGCTCGACTGCAGAGGCGCCTGAACCGCGTCAGGACACGGTTGGGACTCGGTGTGTGATCGCCGATCAGAACGCGTCCGCCGCGTGACGGAGCGCTGACACGTCACACCTCAATAAGTCCTCGGTCACACCCATTTGTGTCACAAACACTGTACCTGAGGAAGGACAACCTTTCAGTGCAGACCAAGCACGATGAGCTAGATTCGTCCCATCCTACGACGGCTATGCCCAAAATTTCGACTCGTTGTTGAGTCAGAGTGGTTGCCGCATGGGTGGGCGCGTGTTACATCGTGTCACAATGGAGTTCCGAACACGTGTAGGGTGTATTTATGCGTATTTGTACACCAATTTCCTTAATATGGGACAGTGTTGAAAAACCAACCATACCGTGCCTCCAGCTCATCTCTCTTCCTCCTTCTCTCCATCTTCCCGCCGCTGTATCGAACATTGACGACCCATCCCCCCTCCTGACAACCGAGAACGCGTAACCTCCATCCTCTTCCCGCCTACCACCATTACGTCTACGCTCAGAGCACGCACCTCAACATCCTTGTCGCCCTCGAACTCCGTTAGCGTCAGGATGGCCCAACCTTCATCGTCTCATAGGGAGCGGGAGCGAGAGCGAGAGCGTAGCAGCTCTTCCCGGCATCACCACCACCGCACCATCTCGTCACCACCCTCCTCCTCGTCCTCTCGCTCGTCCTCGCGGTCCTCGCGATCATGCTCTCGCTCCCATCATCGCAGACCGCTCGCGGGGACGCTGCTGGCACGGACCCAAATAACCAGGGCTTCTGGGGCATGTTGACCCCTCAACGCACCAAAGCCCTCATCGCTCGCGAGAGCAACGTCGCCGTCCGCGAGGCCGAAGTCGCGCGTCGCGAGGCTGAGATGCTCGCTGGCGCCCCCGGCGGCGTGGTCGCGTCCCCCAGCCCAGTTAGCTGCCCACCTTGTCCTGCGTTTGTCGAGAAGGTCGCCGAGCCGATCCAGACCGTCATCAAGGAAGTCGTGAAGGAGGAGTCGTTGACCCCGCCCGGGTGGTGGGACCAGGCGCGTGTTCGCGCCGAAGACATCCTCGACCGTGAACTCAAGATCGCCGAGCGCGAGCGCGAGATCAGCCGACGCGAGGAGGCGGTCAACAGGCGCGAACACGACGCGTCTCGTCGCGAGAGCTGGATCATGGAGCAACTAGTGTGAGTGTGACAGTTCGCGTTCTGAACATGTCACGCTGATTAGATTGTCTGTGCTACAGTGCCTTGAACAGCGACGAGCCGGTTGTCGAAGAAGAATACGTCCAGTACGAGCCAACTAACGCGAGACGGAAACCCAAGGTACCCCCGCCCCCGCCTATTCAGCGCCGCTCCGAGCTCTGAGACGAAGGGGGATCCTACTCCATCTATGCCGACATTTTCTTTAACTGCTTGATGTACAAGTTCGTTGTCTCCGTCACGTCCTCCCCCCTCCTTCGTCGCTGGGCTTGGGGGACCACGGTGCTTCAAGCTTTGTCCCCCGTGTCCTTACTGCAAATGATAACCCTTCTGCGTCCACTGGCATAACCAAGGCCTGTCCACGCGCGAAACGCGTGTTTGAGGGCAACGCGCTTCCCACGTGACTGGTTGCTACATGATACCTTCGTGGTGCTCAGGGAACCGATCAATGACGGACGCGGGCGTGTTATCATTCTGCATCCCCCCTCTATGTGTGCAGAGACATTGCTGACACGCGGTTTCTGTTGACAGATTCCCTTCTATGACGCTGCTGCCCCCTATTATGATGCTCCCTACAATGCTCTCCCGCCTCCGCTCGTTTACACCGAGGCGGCTGTTGAGGTAGCGGTCGAAACCAAGACTGTCACACACACGCAACACCAAGTCGTTCCACCCAAATCAGCGTCCCTCCACCCGCGAACACACGTCGTGCTGCTTCACCCACTCCCCAAATCGTCTCTCCTTTGTCGTCCACTACGCACATTCCTCGCACAACCGCCGTTGAGGTGGTCGTTGAGGAGCCGGTGACCGTGGAGCCGGAGATCGAGGAGGAGAGGACCGTGACGGTCAGGCGGAACCCAAGAGCGCGCCGCCAGCCCGCTGGTGGGGATGGTGATTGGTCCATCGATGATGTGACGACTTTGTGCTACGTGCGATACGAACGTTGACGTCTTGACCATCTTTATTCTTGCTCCGTATCCCTTTCGCTCTCTTTATCGGGCAGTTTTTATTTGCTTCGCTGCTGACGAGCTGTACTACCATGCATTGGATCTGCTCCATCTACCCACCGATCTCCGCGCGACACCCACTTCCCTCTTGTATCTTCTCCTAGACACGACGCGACACGATTCACTTACATGACGGATGGAGGTCCTCTCTGCACGGCAATCTACGGCTTTCACTCCTTCTATCGTGGTATAGCTTGATGACGGTGATGAGTAGGATAGTGTAGAGTACTTGCCAGGGCTAACCAGGAGCCCTTTGTGTCAATAACATACACTGCCTCGAGCTCTCCTTTGTTCAGATACAATGTCGACGAGAACGTGGGA
Source organism: Fomitopsis serialis (assembly GCF_022376445.1). Classification (NCBI taxonomy): domain Eukaryota; kingdom Fungi; phylum Basidiomycota; class Agaricomycetes; order Polyporales; family Fomitopsidaceae; genus Fomitopsis; species Fomitopsis serialis. Next base: position 57,555 of record NW_025955062.1, read on the forward strand.
CGGAGACGACGCACCAAATTTGGATCGGACCAGGATCGGTTATCACACGCGCCATGCGCGACTGCCCTTCTCACTTGTTCATGTGCACTCTCATCCCAGTGGCATAAAGGCGATCTTGACCTCTACCCTCCATCGCCCACGAGCAAACCAGACAATCACTACGCGTACATCGTCTTTGTGCGTCGACGCCCGCGTGAAGCATCGCAAGACGGGTCGACGCCACTGTGGCTTCGCTCGACGCGTCGCAAATCTGGGCCCGATCGCTACCTCATTGAAGACAACGCTACAACTTCGCGTCTGAAACGGCTGTTGTCGTTGTATTGACCGTAACGTCAGTATTTGCAATCTGGCGACCTGCCGACATGCCCTTTGCACGGTGTAGAGTAAGTCGCGTTCAGCGATCAGCACTCGTGGATGACCTTGACGCGTCGTCTCGACCAGGAATACACGGATGATGGCGCACCCCGCCATAGTGGTTGCAGCCGCATAGGAATTGACTGCAGATTCGTACATCCGAGTGATCCGGGGTGGGACTCGGCACCTCCCCCAAGGTCGAGGGCTCAGGTGCGTTGTTGTCTCACACTGTGTGAGTGGGCAGCGTACGGGGTCGCGGCAGTTCGGGGGTGATGGATCTGCTTCATTCCCGGCGTGTCGTGTGTCCGGTCGCGCACCACACACTGATCGTTCCGACACTCTCGGAGCCCCGGATGCGCCCACGACGTGCCTTCTCTCCGAAATGATATTCAATTTGAATCTGATATGATGTTGGCAGTTCGGCGGTGCGCCTGGAGGCCGTGGACGCGGATTCTCAGCAAATGGGGGCGGCCACTCAGATGGCATACCGACAGGGCCGCGCGGCGCTACCGGACGTACGCAAGACTCGGGCTGGAACACAACGCCTTCCGGAGGGGGCAACGGAACAGCTTCGACGGGTGCGTGGGGCACCTCGTCGGGAGGAACATCGTCTGGTGGGTGGGGCGCATCGACGGGAGAAACAACACCTGGCGGATGGGGTACATCGACGGGGGAAACACCTGGTGGATGGGGTACATCAACGGCGGAAACACCTGGCGGATGGGGTAATGCACCTGGGGGAGCATCACCAGGCGCATCGGGTGTACCATCGGGTGATGGGGCAGCAGCACCAGGTGGATGGGGAACAAACGACTGGGGGTCCAACACGGGCGCCGGCAACGGAGGCTGGGATGATAGGACTGGTAGTGGGCCTGCGGCCCCTGCACCGGTTCCCGCCGTGGCCAGAGCGCCCCCTAGGACTGATACATCTCAGACACCATGGCCAGCCGTTGAACAGAACACGGCAGAATCGTGGGGTTGGGCTTCGAATACGGGTGGGGGATCGACATCAGATGCAGGCGGTGCATGGCCCGCCGGTGCGACCAGCAGCGGTCATGGCGGGTGGAATGACACCAGCCAGCCCGGCGCAAGTTGGGGCGTCACAGGCGAAGTCAGGGCTACTGAACCGCCGGAACCACCTGCCCCGAACCCGTTCTCGTTCAGCGAGGCCCCCCAAACCAACACTGGCAGCGGCTCTCGTTCTCGCACCGTATCCGTCTCTGGGGCAAGTAGCGTCACTGCACGGGATGAACCGAGGGTATGTCATTGGGTGCTATTAGTGCCAACTCACGTCACAGCTGATGTCTGAGTAGACAGGTCCCGTCGTCACCAGCAATGCCGTGCACGCTAGGTCCCCCAGTCAGGACGACCGAGGGCTTAACGGTCCCTTTGCTGCGCTGCTTGGTTCGTCGGCAGCAGCCCGAAGGACGTCCTATGCCTTCGACGACCCTACAATAAGCCCTTCAGAGCCAACGTATCTCGCGCAAGGTGACGCTGACCCGGACGAACCTGGTTCTGATGAACAAGCTCTGTCGTGGAAGTCGTTCGTCACGTAAGTCCCTTTGTGCGGTCAGTCGTGGCACGACTCACCACCGCGCACAGGTATATCTACAAGGCGGTCCAGTACCTGCAGGACATCACCGAAGCAAACGCCGCGGGCGACAGAGTCAGGCGGCTGTTGAGGTCGCGGCGGCTGCAGGACGCGAGCGAGGCCGCACGTTCGCCGCTCGAGAAGGCGTACAGCGAACACAAGAAGTCGGCGCAGAAGCTCGAGAAGCGCCTCGAAGATGTTCTCACCAAGCTAGAGAGGTATCCGCTCGATGCGTGCTGGAACGGGTCTGCAGACAACAGCGGTGATCTCGACGCGCTCAAGGAGTATGCGAAGGATCTGAAGGATTACATGGCCGTCATGAGTGAGCATTAATCTCGATTTCTGGGACGTCACTCATCAGTACAATGTCACTAGATGAGCAAATGCAAGGTATTCGTAGACTGCCCGCTGAACCCGTAGCCGACAACCAGCCCCCTCTCTCTGAAGGAAATGAGTCCGACTTCTCGGCAAGCCTGACCAAAGTCGAGAGCCGCATAGATGACCTGCAGACCTACCTCCAGGAACTCGTGACCCATTCGATGCCGACTTCAGTCCAACTCGCCGTCGAGGAGGCAGCCGCCCGGAGCCGAGCCGAACTGGAGCAGCGCACGGCGGCAGCAGAGGCTGCTATCGCCCACGCGATGGAGCAGAAATACGTCGAGATGAAAGAGGAGATCGGTCTCGCGCTCGACACGCTGGATAAGTTGCGTGAAGACGTGCGGTATATCAAGGAGCGCGACTCCAAGTGGTGGCAGGAGGCGTATAAGCTCAACGCGGAGCACGAGGACCTGTCTTCGCGTCTGACAAGGGTATGTCCGCTCCCTGCCCGCTTACCTCCCACAGCTCGTACTGACATCATCCCGATACAGCTCGAGCACGAGAGGCAAGACGCGCTCGCCACGCAGAACGCGAACACGCGCGCCATCAGCGACCTCGAGGCCGCGTTCAGGCGCTTCTCGATCCACCAGCCGACGCCGCCCCCGCCCCCGCCGCCGACGACCGACGAGCTCTGCGCGCGGCTGGCCGAGCTCATGTGGCCGAGGTACGAGCAAGAGGTTATGGCGGCCGTGTCCGCGGTGCAGGACAGCGCGCTCAACCACGCGCGGAAGCAGGAGGAACTGCTCTACTCGAAGGTATACGAGCAGCTGCAGCCGAGCTTGCGCGTCCTCACGAATCTCAATGAGTTCATCGAGGCGCAGCGCTCGCGCGCGGTGGACCCGTCGCCTGCGCTTGCGCAGCTCTTGCAGCAGGCGACGTCGTGATTTTCAGAACTTGTCGAAAGTCCCCCTTATTATTGTCTTCTGTCCAAGTCTCTATCCTGAATGCTCGCTGTCGAGTTTCCGATCTACGTTGTATCTACTACCCAAGTTTCCGTTCTTGTTATTGTTTCAGTCACATATTCTTGTGTAGGTGCGCACGGCGGTCATGCTCATAGTTTCTCAGAGTGGGTCCGTACGGACAGTATAGCCAGAGTGTAGCAGTAGAGCAGCTATTAGAATCTTGGTAATACATATAGCAGTTATGAACAGTGTGACCTTCTTGCGAACTTTTCAATTTCAGGCGAAGGCGCGGCGAATTCTTCGGAAATGTGCCTTCCGGAAGTAGGATGCTATCTGCGACGTTCCGTGTCGATGATGCTTCGAGGGAATACTTTTCCGAAACGCTTCAGAATGTGACTGCACAGAACGGCGGATGCGGCCTCGGATGACATTGAAATATGACGAGCCATTCGTTGTTTGTACAGTACACGACGATCACGGAACACGGAGAGGTTGATCGAGAGAGAACTCACACAACGGCTAGAAACCGAGAAGGATACGTACACCGGCATCCCTCCTGTACTACAACGCGTGCCGCAGCCATTGGTGGCAATTTCGGCCTGAGAAGTCGTATAGGCAGCTGCAGTCAGATGGAGCGCGGGAGGAGACAGTTGTCCAGTGCACAGTAACACTAGTGACGACAGCCACCGGACCAGTAAAGATATACCTGCAGGCAAACATGCACGCGCAGTCTGCCGCAGACGTCGCGTCCTAATTTAAAACATAGAAAACACATGATAGCAACGCGAAAGCGGAGATACAGTACTGTAGATGTAGACGAACCTTGTACTCTATTTCCGCAGGTGACGTCATGTATTAGCAGGTATGATCGCAACGGTACTACTTACGTCGCGGGCCGTGTATGTCGGGAAATGGACGAGGAGCTAGGCCACCGGGGCACGGGGCGATCGCAGAAGGACCCCCAAGCAGAAGAGTCCACAACATGTACAGTTGTCGATGGCGCGCAAATGTCGGCCAGTGGCTGCGGGCCAGGACACGGTCATATGGACGGGGACCCAGACCGCCTTCCAGACGCCAGAGCCCGAACAGCATGCGAGGACACTCTGTACTGAACACGTACAGGAGTCGTATCTCGGCCGGGCAATGACGGCGAACGCGACTCACGAGGGGCGCGGATCTCCTGCGGGCCACGCTCGGCGTATCACCCGACCCGCCGAGGGCATACGCATGCGCAGGACGATAGCGGGCCCCACACGACGGCGCAGCGCACAGCACAATCGGCTTTGCGGATCGGGCAAACCGTGCTCGCGCGCAGGGAGGGAGGGGCGAGGTGCGGCTGGCGCATTGCAGCTGGGAAGACGAGCGGAGCCCCACCGTGCGTTCCTGCCAACCGTGTGCAGCTGAGGCCACGACGGCCTGCGATGCTGTCAGAGGTGACGCGGGTGGCGGTCGCAGCCTCCAACGCATTCAGGGAACGGGGAGTACCGGCTGCTCAGGCTGGACAAGGGTGGGTGCGCCGGAGGAGAGTGTTGCGACATGGATGAGCAGACGAAGACGACGGGTACACCGGCGCCAACAGCGTCCCACCTCCGGCCCGGCTCCCCATTCGGCACGGACACCGAGGGAACGCGCTACACGTGACCGCGCTGCGACGCGTCCGCCGTGACTCAGCGGGCGCGAGGCAATGCAAGCGCGCCGAGGTGGTCGGACGTGCGAGCCGCTCGCAGCACCGCTCGACGGACCACGCTGACGACCCACGCACAGTCATCCTCCGCACAGGCCCGTGGGTTCGTTGGTCATCGCATTCTCATTCATTCGACATCGTCGGCTACTCCTACTGCTAGTACTGCTACCACACCGGCTATGTACAACGAACACTGCACTGGCCCCACTGCTATGCCAGGACCGCTTCGTCATCTACACCGGCCACACTCTCACTCAGAGAGCCGGCCCTGCTTCGTAAAAAATATCGTGTGCTCCGGGATAAATGGTGTGATGGATGCGTGAAAACATAAGATGGGATCGCGACGTGAGTCAGATGAGAGACATAACGAAGTCGAGGAGGAATATTGTTCCAAAGTTCGTAAGGCGAAGAAAAAACCGAGCGTTGATACTCGTCAGCACAGCCGGGTATCTGGATGAGGTACCGCCCCGCGGCCAATGCGATGCGAAGGATTTGCAGAGAAAACTTGTGACGCGCGCGAGGTTCCTGAGGACGCACGAAGGACGAAAATACGACGTGAGGGAGAACTGTCGCCGAGATGAATCCGATATATCACTGGGGGAAGACGAAGATCGGATGGATGGAAAACAAGATGAGACGATGCACAATGGACGAGGCGGACGATCGCACGCGTGACGCCCCTGAGCCGGCAATGGAGGACACATTGGCCGGACACCGTGAGCAGCGCGATTGCGCTGGCGGAGTCTATCGCCGTCTCGCGGTGTCTCGGAGCCTGGAAAGGCAGCGTATGCCTCGGATGGTGGAGAAGACCGGTTGCATGAATGCTGATGTGTGAGGTGGAACAGAGATGGTGCGGGATCTATGTTGGGAATCGTGATGTGTCAGATTGCGCGTTGCTGCGAGACCTGAGACGGCGGCGCGCGCGGAAGACGCTGAACTTCACGCGGAGCGCAAGCCGCGCCCATTGTTGACGGAGCGCGTCAGAACAAGACGGCCTAGCGAACAAACGGATGAGCTTGGAAGAAATATATCCAGGATGCAAAGACACGTACACTTCGTCGGCGCGCTCGCCATCGACCGAAAACTGCTGAGCAGCATGCTCACTGTCGCTCTTCTCAGAGCCACCGTCTACGGAAACCTCCTTCGCCTGAGAGCCAGTTTTCTTCGAGCTCTTCCTCCCCAGAATGGCACTGCTACCACTGCTCCTGCGCGACTTCTTCTTACGCCTCTCCTCTGACTCGCCCTCCAGGTAGTCCCCGAGGAACGGCGTGTCGTGCAATGGCGACTCCTGCAACATACTCGGGGAGTGGTCGTCAAGCGAGTCTACTGGCGACGATGAGAACGGCTGTGGGTCACTGGTGTAGTCCGTGTACGGCACGGGCACGTACGGCCGGTAGGCAGGCGTCGAGTGAACGGTCGAGCTGCGGCGCGTGGCGGCGTGCGACGCGAACGGAGAGTAGTGTGATTGGGACTCGGTGTCGTCGTCGAACACGTCCTCGTCGTCATCCTCACCTGCCTCGGTGGGCCAGTCACGCTCCCACTCCGGGCGCGCGATGGAGTACGCGGTCGAGTACTGGCGGTCGGCGTGGCGGCTGGTGCTGCGGGAGCGCGCGCCATGGCTTGTGCGCCGGCGGCGCGAGCCCGAGGCCGTGCGGGAGGTGGTCGGGAGGACGGGGAAGTCGCGGTAGTCCGGGTCGTGAAGGTCGCCGTGGCGGTCGACGTAGGCACGCGTCTGGGTGTGCTTGTGGCGGGTCGGGCTCGCGGTGGACGCGCTCGAGGAGGAGGAGCCACTGGCGTAGGCCGGGTCGAGCAGGCGGGAGATGTCCGCGGCGCGCGTGCCGGGTGCGTACATGGAGGTGTGGTGGTGGGTGGGGAGGATGGTGGCGATGTGGGGGATGGGCGAGTGGGAGCGGTGCAGGTGGTGGACGTGGCGGTGGGGGGACGGGGGCGGGGACGAGGTGGTGGACATGGCGCGGGGAGGGAGGGGCGGCGAGGAGGGCGAGTGCGATCGGGGCGGGCTATATACGCGGGCATGGGTCGACAGGCAGCGTCGCTCGGGTTGGTCATCGGGCACCCGATCTGGCAGCGCCTGCGGTTTGCGGGAGGTGCCAGGGTTCCCACGGGTGCAGTCCCAATTGACCCCATATTCGCGATATCGCCTGCAGCCACTCGCCGCCGCTCGCCTGGCCGCAACGTGCTTTCCCAGCATGCACCGTGCCAGTCTATTCTAATTACTCCTCCCTCCCTCCTCCCCCTGCCCCTGTGATCCAGCGGGCAGGCCCAACACACGCGTCCGCACACACGGCATCGATAGCCCTCCTCGTCCCGGACGACCGCGCAGGCCATCGCTGCTCAGTCACAAGCCGGGCGCGGGCGCACCGGCACCCCTGCCGGCCCAACCACAGCAGCCTGAATCCACAACGCGGGATGCGCCGACTTCGTCCCGGCAGCAACGCCCAGCCGTCCCCTCGGCCGAGCGTCTGCTGGATACGCGTCGTCTCTACGGCCTCAGCATGCGTGACCCAACCGTACCTATCTCTCGTCCGCATACGCTGGCTACCTGTGGCGCGCCCAGACAGCATCCATGGCCCCTCCGCGGCAGGCCGGGGCAATTTCCACTGTCTCTCCAGCGATAGCCAGGCCAAACTGGTGCCATTCTGTCTCTGTATCGTCATGTCTTGCATGGCCGTACTGCGCCCCACCTGACCCTCTATTCGCTCTCCGAGGAGGCCCACCGCATCGTACCTGACTCATACTGCGCTTGGTCATCCCGTCCGGCTCCTGGAAATGACTGGGTCTACTCAACGCCATGGCTGAATCAGACGCTCCCACCCAATCACTGTCGATGGCTGTGGATCGTCTCCGAGACCGCACGCTATCCATAAGCCAGAGCCATTCCAGCCAGGCGCCGACTCAGCGGTAGACGCGACTACCTTCGAAATGACACCACGCCGACGATGTCGGTGCAGACACTACTCACCCCGAATACAGCCCTCCTGCTGACGCGGGACGTTACTATTAGCAGCATCCATTTCCGCGGCCTGCAAGCTTCTATCCTCCGGCTCATTCATGGATTGTCCTCTTCTTCCACACCTCATGTGGTCCTCAGCCTCAGGATTCGCGGTCGGTGCTACGCGGCGCATGACGCACCATCGATTCATCGCCCACATCGTGTACCCTCAGTTCCGTCTCTGAGCACGACACGCCCGCACGCAAGCCCGCACGCAAGACTCTAATTCCACCCGCGCTAACTCCAGCCTCGATCATCCCACCTCCCCGGCGAGCACGGTGCCCACACGCGCTGGAAGCCAAATTCGCCCGATCCCGGACGTTCAGTACAGGCACCATCCGCGCCTGTCTGACCAGTCCTTCTTACGCGCCCCGGGCTGCAGTGCCGCCGCAGCGCTCGTGCACACGCACACGTCGACCCCGCACTCGCCGCAGCCAACGGACGACCCGATTGGCATGAGATCGCATCTCCTCATCGCGCCCCTCGCTGGTCGGCCCGGCTCGGTTGCCCGTTCTGGCTTTCATACTGAACACCGTCCAGCCGAGCCTGGACGAATCACGTTCAGCCTTCCGCGCATGATCCCCTGCCCATCGCCCTCGATCACTGGCAATCGACTGCTAGTGCGGAGTGGGCAGCCATCCAGGTACATCCAGACACCAGGACACCTGGATCGTCGACACGATGGTCGATGGGAGACGTTCTGGACACGCTGGCCAGCGACGAGTGTACAGATGACTCACAGATGACTCCATGACTCCGTGGTTGGCTCGCCGGGCCAGCGCTCCCGGGCGGTCGCATTCGCACAATCTTATCCGTACGGTCTTCGGTCCTAGGAGATACCGTTCTGGGCAACTCATCCGGGCATCTCGACCTTGCTATGGATCGTGCGCCTCGTATCCCCGGTCGCGACTGTCTGCGCTTGTGGCCCCTCGGCCAGCGATAGGTTCGTCGGGGATCTATCGTTGCTATCTTGAATATTGCGGCGGTCTGGGCGGTCGACAAGCGCGCCGACCTGGCGTTATATCGTGCATCTCGTATTCCTCCGATCCCGATCGTGCTTGCGGGGCGACCCGGTGTGGTGACTGCATACAATGTCCGATTGGAACAGAGTTGCATCAGGATGATCTGCTCTCCGCGGGCCTCGGTCGGGATTGCGGGGAACGCGCTCAACTGGTCAAAGTCGTCACCGGCTTCTCCGGTGCCATGGTCAAAATGGCGATTTGGTCTTCGTCAAAATGGAACAAATGTCGTCTGACCACTCTGCTTGGTTACTGACAGCTTCCCGGACTCCCTCAGTGCGTCTGGAGCGTGTACTGGCTTTCCGTCGTCCCCCCATTCACTGGACCACTAGCCCACGCGCGTGTGTACCGCTCGTTTCGCGCGTGCCATCTACTCTCGCGACTGGTGATCCCGATGAACCTACCGACATACCCCCGCGCAAGTCCGTTAACTCACGGACACGGATCGCTACTGGCCAGCTATGGACGTCCACCCGCGGTGGTCAGCGAGCCTTCTCATCTGCGATTCCTATCTAGATGCATCTCAATCGCTCTTCGTCCGACGATGGGCGGTGGAACTGGATTGGCGTCGCGACTCCGAGGTGGGGTGGAGTGGCGACCGAGGATTTAGCTTGTGCGACGATCTTGGCGCTCGAAATAGCACTGCAGTCAATTTGGCGGGTGGGGTTTGGGTGGAGTGCGGTTTCCGCTGTGAGCGAAGGATGCGGTATGCTTGTCCATGGCGGTGGGTGGGCTCTACGTTCGGCCGCAGAATCAACCCGCCGAGGCGACGCTGCCCGAAGAGTGCTGACCGGAGCCCGACGCTGTGTCCTGAGCCGAGCCGAACAGGCATAGGAGCTTCGCACCCATTCACCACTTTTTTTCGATTTGGCCCTGTGCAAGTGACGCTCCGCGGCTTAGTGAAGAGGCCCGATGTGATTCCGATCGAAGCGAGCGGTTGTCCGAGTGGTCACTAACGAGCTTGTTCATGTTCGCGCGTAGGTGTCCTTCTCTCGATTGGTCGTGTGGCTCACGCTCGCCGAAATGCTAAGGCAGCATTGGAAGCTTCAGGGTATGTTGTGATCATGCTTAGTGTGCGTTCACGCGACGCTGCGTTGCTGACTTGTCGATCGAACATACAGTTTGACAGGGTTACGATAATCCACCGCGGTCCTTACTTCACTCTTGTTGCCATCATACCGAGTGTCCACCGTACGCTAGGGACAGTTGGAAATGCAGCCCCGGCCCTTTCCGCTAGATCGCAACAAGGCCGACGCAGCTGGCAGTAACCTCGTTCCAGGCGGGCTGGGGCGCCGTCGCGCACTCGTCTCCGCCGCCCCGCCAACCACCGTATCCCAACAACCCTATCTCAACTCACTCGTCTCCTTCCGCGTCCTCACCCCCGGCTCGCTTAGCAGCTGTCGCACAGAGTTCAAACCCTCCCGCACGCGTCCTTCACAAGCGAGGACGGGCTCTCTCACGACAGCCTGCGCAAGAGGGCGGACGGAGCATGCGTCGCTGCCTCGTTATCGCGCCACAGCGTGGTCTCGCACCATGCGCACAGAAGACACTCGTTATGGAGAGCCCTGCACGGTGGGGACGTGTAAGTAGGTGCGTCCGGTGAGCACGGTGGGCCTGCGAAGCCAGCTGCGTTCGTCGCTTTCCTTGCCGGCGCTTGGACGCCACCTCGTCGAGACCGCAGCCGCCCTGGGAATTGGCTGATAAGCTTTCATCGTCCAGGCTCACGCAGCGTTCGCACTGTGGAGGCGTGGCCTGGGTACCCGAGGTGATGCCGACTTTAGGTTCAATGGCCCGCAATGTGTGCGTTGTGCGTAGTGGCCAAACCACATTGCGCGAGCCTTGCGAGAATCGGGAAGCTTGACATACATGATCACACGTTCGTTCAGACCTCGATTATACCTCTGACCTGGGCTGCGCTGTCCAAAAGTAGTACAACGGGGCCCAGTCCCACGGCCTCGTGAGTCATTGTCTTGTTTGTGCTGCTCAGATATACAGTGAATAGCACGGTTTTCAGATATTGCATCGATCGTTCAGGGCACCGCGGATTTCGCAAGACACATATCGCCAAATCGTAGTATCCTCATCGTGTATGTTCACAGTCTGGGAGCACAGCTTTGCACATCACTTGTTCTACGGAAGGCTCTATCCCGATATCCTCGCAGGATCTTGATCGCGCGGCACCGTCTGGTATCGATCCGATGGCAAAGTCAGCGGACATAACGTCGCCTCGGCGCGCGAGGATACTCGCCCAGAAACAGCGCGACGCCGCATCGATCAGGATCTGCCCCGGACAGTTGGACGACTCCCCGGACGCACCTGATCACCTTAATTGTTTTGTGCGCGCTGCATAAACCCCTTCCGTGCCATATATCTACACGCTGAGAGTATAACATTCCCGCGGAACATGCCTATCGTCCCATCGAATGCCTCGTTTGTCCACCACAGTCCACAGCCCACCGTGCTGCTGATCTTCGCGTTGTGTCCGGCTTCTGGTGGACGGTTCTGAATGGTGAGTTCCTCCGGTCGCTCGGAGGTATACTGGAACGTGGACTGAGTCGTCGTGCCGGTGGACCTTGGATAGAGCACGATATTGTCGGACTTAACGCCCCGAAGCCTCGTGGTCGCGTGCGTGCTAAGCGTAGTGCATGCCCAGCGGCACAACCTGATAACGGTATTTAGATACGTACGCGCAAGAACAGCGAAGGAGGTGCGTCATAGGTTCTCGATATGACTCATTAGTGGTTGACTCACGTAGCATTGCAAGTGTATCGCTCAGCGGTCCGACTTCCTGTCAGCTTGAACTCGGTGGCATAACACCACAATGTGGACACATCGTTATAGGGTTCCTCAGCTGCGGCAGAGAAGCTGCTGTAAAGTTCATCCACACTGAGGAATTGCCGCTGAATTGGTGGGCACACCATGCCTGGTACGCCTTGCATGCGTAGCGACAAGCTTTCGCCGGTACTCAATGGCTGAATGTGCTCTAGCGAGGTACGTCTTTTGCGTTCTGGATGAGCCTTGACGGACTCGACATTGCCGAAAATGTCAGGAACATGCTGTTTGCAGGTTCCGGTCCCCCGCTCGTCGGCTATACGCTTGGGGTACGGTGAAGCATGCAGGGCTGCTACCTGCTACCCATCATTCCTCGCAGCGAAAACCCTCTTCTCCGACACAGGCGTACAACGCATTGTCTGATAGTTCTCGCATTCAGACTGGCATGCAATATTACCTATTTTATCGGGCATTTGCCCTCTCCGTTAGGCGTGTGCGACCTCGAGGCGCCTTGAGGCGAATTGGGTGAGCAGTGTGATCCTGCTTAGGGTGTCATCAGACTTGTTTCTTTCCAGAAATGCGATGTATCATGCCGGCGTACTGCAGCGTTGCAAGCGGCGGTGCAGTCCAGAAGGGACTGTCAAGTTCGCGTTCTGCGCTGAGTAAAGCCTTCGGCTTTGTCTTTTCTGGGTTCCTGACGACGGTCAGCCCGCTTAGAACCCGAATGGGCGACATCCCGCTTGCCCATGATCGGATCAGCGATCATACACTGAGGTCTCCGAAGTGACGATCGCTCGATCTTGTTGCTGACCGTACTACCCAGATGTTTTCCAGCAGACCGGGACCTCTGCGGTAGCTCAACGTTCAACGTTCAACGCCGGTCACATCCGTACGTCCAACCGCCGGTAAGTTGCATGCGTCTCCTGCGTCTCCTGAAACAACTCGAATGTACTCCGTCTTCTTCGGTCGGCTAGGAATAAAGCATTGAAGCCACGCAACCCGGGTCGGTAGCGGCTACCCATCCAATGCATGTCTCGTCAGAAGCTCGCAACACCCTTCCTATAGGACCCTGCAAAGACCCTGGCTCTCCATTTCCACCCTCGCCGTATCTCTGTACCGTCCACGAGGCCGTTCAAATCATCATACCCAAGGCCACCATCACCAGCAGGCAGAAATGCGAATTTTCTGTGTTGCACCATGCAGAATTTGTCGTCCTCGGCTAGATGCCGGTGCTCTGATGTAGTACTGGAAGGATCACGAGTTTTGGTTCCGCGGCGGGATCGTCCTTTATAGTTACTGTTTATGGTCCCTGTACTATCCGTCGATATATATTCGAGTACAGGGCAAAAGATCTGGATCTGATGCAGTGCTCCCTGACAATGCATTGAACTTGCACTCAATAGACGAGTAGCGATTTTTGAATTGCGCTTGCGCCAGGGACGTTCCCGTGGGGGCGTACAGTAGTTTCCCACGCAGTACGTCATGCGTATAGGAAGGCCCCGAGCGCAGCATCGACGTGAGAACGCTTGAGCCTTGCGACGCAACGCGCAAGCGGACGGCGTGCAGCATCCCTATCTCATCCCGAGGTCTTGCATAACTGTACACCAATTCTGGGTTAGCACCGGAAGACCTAGGGCGCATCTAGTCGCTCATCCAGAGATCAGAACCACGCTGATTGCGAACAATCTCGAACAGTACGTAGTGGTCAATACGAGAGCCTCGGTCTACCGAGGGGCAGACGGGCTCGAAGGGACAGGATCATTGACGTTGGCCCGAGTCGTAGCTAAGTCTCAAGGAGAACGATGGAGACGCAGCCATTGCTGCCTTCGCGAGGTGTCAGCCGTGGTATGTCTCTTCTACATGCGCCGCCAAACACCCGCAGGCTTACTGAGGACTTGTCGAAGGACGGCTCGCGGTTCTGAAGACGGCCGTTATGACAGTCGTACTCGTGGCTGCCATAGGGGCCTTGCTGACCTATTCAGGCATTCTGTGGCATCCTGGCTTTTCGGCACACTCGTCTGTGAGGAGACCGTCATTTGACGATGAACGACCCGGCCGGTTGCCCGGTACGTCGTACGGTACCGTGCTCCAAACACTTGCGTACTGAGATTTTACGGGCGGTAGTCATGGGCTACAACAGTAAGGAGCCTTCCTGAATTCATCGACAGAAACCAGCTGACCGAGCTGAATGCGATAGCTTGGAACGCCTATTATGTACGTTGAATCGCACTCGCGGGCATTCTTGAGTTGACCCAATCGCCAGTGCGACATTAACGAAGATAAGATCCTGAAGACTTCAGACCTCATGAAGTCTCTGGGACTTCTCGTGCGTACCGCTTTGCTTGGCGCACGCCGCTTGGGAATCACGTTCTGCGTATTGACTGTGCACCGGAAGGATCTTGGTTACAACTACGTTAATGTCGATGACTGCTACTCTGAGAAAGAACGCAACTCGAATGGAGATATCGTTGAAGGTAGGCATCGTGTGTCTTCTGCATGTTCTCCTGATGCGAGAGTCCATATTGTAGATCCTGAAAAGTTTCCCTCGGGGATGCGCACACTGACTGACAAGATACATGAAATGGGCTTGTGAGTGTACCATTTATTCTTCCACGTGAAATCTCTGACACCAGTACGTGACCACAGCAAAGCCGGTATAGTGAGCATCGTGTTCGTTGCACCGAGACCGCCGTCATGATGCTATCCGATCATTCTGCAGTACAGCGACTCCGGATGGTTCACCTGCCAGATATACCCGGGTTCCTTCCAAAATGAAGACAGGTCTGTCATTTTGCGTCACCTTTACGTTTGGTGTGCTAATGCCGTGCAGGGATATTAAACTATTCCGGGAAGACTGGAACTTCGATCTATTGAAGTGAGTCTCCCGCTGCTTCAGGGGGCTACTCGTGCTGAACGCGTGTCTTAGGTACGACAACTGCGCGAGTGCGTAGGGCAGAGCTTCATCTCCGCGGGCAGAGACTGATAAAGTTATTTGCAGTACCATTTGACGATGTCATCAAAGAAGGCATGGTCGGAAGTTAGTTTCATGATCGGATGCCGCCTCGAGGATAATCACTGACGAGTGTTCGCGCAGAGTTCCAGCGGATGGCCGACGCCATTGGAAATCTTGCTCAGAGCACCGGCAAGCCTCCGATCCTGTTTTCGTTGTGTCAATGGGGAGAGGTGAGTGTCCCCATGCCCGAACTATGTTCAAATTTCGTTGACCATCCCTACTTTGCTGCAGGAACAACCATGGCTATGGGCCAAGAAGATCAGTCAGACCTGGCGGGTGAGTAATGAATTGTGGTTTCGAATCTTAGGACTCCACTGATGAATGCATTGCAGACCACCGAGGATATTGGCGCAAATTGGCGGTCTGTCATGGATATCCTCAACAGGTTGCCATCCCTCTCGGATGTTTTTGATAAAATATGTTGAGGCGGTATACAGGAACTCATTCATCACATGGGCGAACGACTTCTACAGCCACAACGATATGGACATGGTGCGTTTCCACACCTCTACTTGCGGTGGCCCAGTCTGATGGCGTGGTGATCCTTGAAGCTTGAAGTGTACGTAGGCAATTGGCGTGCTCAGATGATATGGTGACGCTCATGCCTCGCAGGGGCAACGGCGAGCTCTCATATGAAGAGGCCAAGGTGCACTTCACGGCTTGGGCCTTGCTGAAGTCCCCTCTCCTTATTGGCACGGACGTGAGCTTCCATCGTTCTCTGATTCACTGAGCCAAGTGTTCACGAACGACTCGCACGATGTTTCTGAGTGTAGCTCCCATCTGCCTCCGAGGAGACTCTCTCAATTCTCAAGAACGAAGAGATCATAGCGATCAACCAGGACCCAGTTGTCGGAACTAGCGTCGGCCCCTTCCGCTGGGGAATCAACGTGAGTCAATCAACGTTCACAGCCTACTGGATTGAAACCCGCTGAACTGGTTGAATCATGTTTTCAGCCTGATTGGACCTACAATGCTACTCACCCGGCACAGTACTGGAGCGGTGAGAGCGAGAATGGCACGGTGTTCATGTTGGTGAGCGTGGTCGTTGGGGTTGAAGGGCCGTTATAGCATGTTAACGGATATGATACAGCTGAATACCTTGGATGAGCCGGCGGACCTTACATTCAACCTTACGGAGTCGCCCTGGATCAAGGCTGGTCGTCAGTACTCGGTCCGCGTGAGTCGCTTTAGGCCCGTCGCCGAACTTGATTGACCATGCTGACCACTATCTCCGAACACTTCTCCGTCATCTCGGTCGTTGACTATGGCACGTCGATGTTGCATCAACGAATGACGAGTAGGACCTGTGGACGCACACGGAAAACGGGACGGCCATTCGCAGCTACACTGCACACGCGGTACCCGCGCACGGTGTCGTCGCGCTGTTATTGAAAGATGCGGGCGACGAGCCGGAAGGTCTGTGGCCGCCGTGCATGCGCCTGAACTGGTGCATGGCGGAGAACGGGACGCGGTACGATGGGCGCAGTGTGCGGGAGCTGTGAATGACCTGAAAACGAGAGGTCACTTTCTTGAACAAATGGACAGATCAGACGGAGACAGTGGAAATGAGCGGATGTATATCGATGGACTGTATTGTGCTTGACGATCATGATGTATGTATGTACTGCGTGTTTCGTGTACGTTGTTTTGTATGCTTGGAACAGAGGCTGCGTCTCTCTGTACAACTCTTGTGCGTGTCTGCTATGTCCGTTGTGCAGCTGTGCGGATGTTGATGACTCTGGTGGTTCGGGGGGGGGGGCGGACACAACTAACTGGTCGAGACTATATGACTGTGCTGTGTGACCAGTGCGGCCTCAGACTTGCCGTATCCCTCCTCAGCGATCATCGATCAGTTTCAATGAAAAGCTAAGTACATGATCAATGACAAGTCGAAAGGACGCGTCTGCTGTACCAGGAACCCACTTTGTGCATGTGAAGACGAGCCTGAGGACTGCGCAGTTATCCATGTTGCATGTGGGGAGTTGAACGGAATGTTTTACCAGGGTTTTCCTAGCCCGACAGCAATGTGGACGTGCGCTTCGAGACAGTCGTTCTCGGTGGCGCAATGCGCCTCGGGACAGACGGATAAATTTTCACGATCTCGTGCTCTGGAGCGACAATTGCGACAATTGAAAACCTGTGGCCTTGGCGGTGCGTCTTCAGCTCTGCGAGATCGTCAAAAGAGCACATATTGGGCACAGAAGACGAGAAAGTCTATATGCACGAACGTTGGACGTCGGAGACATAGGGCGGGTGTCAATCGCGCAAGGAAGATACGCGTATCTAGGTCACGTGGGCGCGTTGTGTACGGCGGGATCATCAGCCTGAGTCTGGATGGGATGATCACACTTGACGAAGACGCAGTTCGCACCCTCTCTTCCGAGGCCGGTGACTTCATCGCATGGCTAGGCACTGGCGAGGCGCTCTTCCCGGACCATAAAAATGGTTGCTCTGTTCGCCTCTGCGGTCGATTTCTTGTCCACCTTCACGTCCTGCCTAACCCGAAAACGGTGACACTTGGGTACCGACGGCCCGGTCATCTCTAAAGTAACACCCGCATTCGCGTGTCCTTCCACAAAAGATGGGCAGCAATGATGAAGTACTCAATGGCACTGGGTCATACGAGAAGCATGGTGGGCAGACGGAGCGGTCGAATAAGGAACCCACGACAACAAACGAGTTTGATGTCTATGGAGATGAACGGTTCGCAGACAGTGCGCGGTCTCTTTCTCTGAATTCTAGTGCCTGCTACTTACTACGCGTTCTACGCTCACAGTAAAATACCGCACCATGGTGTGGTGGAAAGCCGCTGCACTCATGTTGGCAGAAACAGTTTCACTCGGGGTATGTTTCCTGTCACCACATCACTCTACCGGCCTACAGCGTCTCATTGAATGAACCAGATTCTGTCAATACCTTCCGTATTTGAGACTCTCGGGATGGTTGCCGGCTGCATACTCGTCATCGGCCTCGGAGCAATCGCGACCGCAACGGGATACATGATCGGCGCGTTTAAGCTTCGCTATCCGCACGTCCACAACATGGCCGACGCAGGAATGGTCCTGGCGGGGCCAATCGGGCGTGAAGTTCTCGGCGCGGCCCAGGTCGTATTCTTGGTCTTCTCCTGTGGTGGTCATGCCTTGACTGGCATGATCGCCTTCGACACCAGTGCGTGAAGTTTCCATTCATATCTAGCCATTGAGTATCTTTAGCTCACGGGTTTGGTAGTCACCGCTGGAGCTTCGTGCTCCGTGCTCTGGTCTGCCGTAGCCGCCATCATTTGCCTCGTCTTGACCCTCCCACGGACCCTCAACGGCATCTCGTACCTAAGTGTAGCTTCTTTCACCTCGGTCTTCAGTGAGCATCGCTTCAGCAGTGTAATCCAACATACTTCTCCCCACTGAACGCTCTGTGAATCTAGCCGCTGTGTTGATTACGATGATTGGAGTTGGCGTGGCAGGCCATCGCGGCGGTGTTACCACTGGCACGACCGCGGGCCTGAAGTTTTCCAGCGCCTTCCTTGCCGTCACAGACATCGTGAGTGGTACCAGTGCATTGTACTCCCAGTAGCTTCCCTTACATTCGCCCTGCACCTAGGTTTTTGCGTACTCAGGTTTGTGTCAAGCAACATTCGACAACCCTTTGGAACTTATGTCTGGTTGTAGGCCATGTCACTTTCTTCACGTTCCTTTCGGAAATGAAGAACCCTGCGGTCAGTCTCGTCAGCACCTTATCCGTCAATCCCTTCCTTTCACTGCAGCCACTGTCCCTGTTTCTCAGTCTGACTTCAATTACCCTCTCCTGTTACATAGGACTTCGCGAAGGCGCTCTATGCCCTGCAGATCGCTGACACGACGCTCTACCTCGTCGTAGGCGTTGTTGTATACGCATATACTGGTGCGGACACAGTATCGCCCGCGCTAGGTAACACGGGCACGACACTGCGCAAGGTCGCGTACGGAATTGCGCTGCCGACGATCTTGATCTCGGGCGTGATTAATGGGCATGTCACCGCAAAGCTAGTACGTGGTTCATTCGATCATCAACGACGCGCCGTTCAGAACTCAGTGTCGATGCCACATATAGGTGTTCATCAGATTGTAAGCGCACAGACGTACATGGCCAAAGACAAAACTATGCTGACTGCAATCCTTCGTCGGGCTGTGCAGGTTCCGCAGGAACGGTGTTGCGTCTCGGCATATGACTACGCACTCGTGGACAGGTTGGCTAACGTGGGTCGGAATCTGCCTGGCGATCTGGACGATCGCGTTCATCATTGCGGAACTGTGAGTGCTTGTAACGCAGTTGTATCCGAGCCACTTCAACGTTGGGTAGGATCCCGTTCTTCAATGATCTCCTGGGAGTCATGTCATCGCTGTTCGCAAGGTATGCATACACTTCCGGTTTCTCCATAAACCGACTCAATTGCACTCTCACACCCCGCACAGTTGGTTCACGTATGGCATCTCCGTGAGTACCGCCTTTCCGGTCTCCGGCACGCGTAAGTACGCCCGACAATTCGATTGACCAATGAACCTGCATGCAGGGAATCTTCTGGTTCCATCTGACACCGCGTTCTGAGCGGTGGTCAACACCGTGGCAGCGGTTCAAGACGATCTTCTGGGCATCCATCATCCTGGTGCGTGTTCCGCCTCAGTAGAGGGTCTTAGCAGAACCCTAACCCTATACTCATTCCGTCTGCGTAGATGGGTGCGTTCATCATGGTCGGGGGCCTGTATGCGAGCATCGACAGCATCATCCAGGGTGCGTTACCTCTCCCGAGAGCTCCGTCTCTGGCATCTGAGTCAGGTCTGCAGGTTATAAGAGCAGCCAGTTCTCGGGTCCCTTTACGTGCGCGAATCAGGCCTCGTATGAGTCGCCATCGCGGTTCAGTTAGCGATGGTGCGGAGTGGTACAGATGGAGCTGTGCGCAAGGTTGCGAAAGATTACAGCAATGCGCCCGCGGCTGCTGTGACCGGTTGGGATCTACTCTACATCTATTCTACACGACTCACCTGGATACTCGCATCGCGAACAGAGCAGATTTTCATTGGCTAACTAACAGGCCGGATCACGACGCTTATTGCGAGCAGAACAGAAAGCCTGGGTGAGGTCTGAACGCAAACGCGTATGGGCACACATTCTTGCTGTGCCATGCGTCTCGGCGTGCATTCGAGGGCAAGTCTCGCCTGTCAGATCGACTGATTCTTCATTCTCGCTCTTCTTTCCAAGGTGCTGAGCCGTCATGGAGATTGAGCAACTGGATATCTGGCACAGGTATCGTATATGCAAGGTTAGGTGAGTCCGTTCGCGCTTCTGCTTGTATGTCATTCACTCGTTACTTAGGCCTATTAATCGGTTGTGGGGCCTATGTCCCGTCTCGACATACCCCCATCATCCAAGTGCCGCTGGGTGACATCATCATGATGTGGAACGGAAGCGGATTCTGAGTGGCAGCATCAGTCAAAAAGGGCGCGTGCACTTGATGCTTCGTTGAGAGAGGGAGCTGAAGCCTGATAGATAGGATCTGTTCACCGGTCTCGCAGTTCGGCGGCACCTGCCAATGCAAGCGACTGAGACTGGCCCCGCCCCAGAGCGGCTTTTCATGCGATGACGACCCCGAGCGTCACTACAGCGTTGCTCCGTATGGTAAGCCCTTGAAGGAGGACATGACAGACCGACAGCAAGGATAAGTCCGGCTCCTCCGTTCCAAGATCATGGGTGAGTTCAAATGCTATGCATATGCTTACTTGGGACGGCCGAGTGGACCTTCTACTTGCGATCATGAACAGCTTCTGTGGTGTCTTGTGACGCGGGCGCCTTGGGTGTATACCGGTGCTAGAGACCATCTGACATACTTCGATAAAGGTTTTGACAGGCGTGGCGTCCGACGCGTCGGTCTCTTCGCCTGCGTTCACGGAGAATCAGGCTCAGTATGTGGTACGGTGAGAGCACATGTGGCGTGGTCCTCGGTTGCTGCACGAAATGCAGAGAGAACTGTTTGCAGTTGCCGCCGATGCTCTGCATGCTGTGCCCGCTAGTGCCTGTCGATTGCAACGGCCGGCTATAGTATCTTCGCCGTCGCGTCAGTACTCGGTGAGTTGATCCAAGGCCTGTCGTTCATCGAATGAGGAGGCTAACAGACGATAGTGACAGTGCCACGGTGATCTGGGACATTCAATTGATCTACGTGCATGGCCCGAGCATCGATGATCAATGTGGTCGTCATCCGCGAGAATCGAAGCACTGCTTGGTTCCGCTGCGTTACAAATTTGATGAAATGAAGAAAATTTTACAGGTCGCGCACTCGCGGGCGATGGTCGAGTGGGACGCCTTTGTTGCACGGCTGGTCGAAAGGCCGGCGGGAAAGGGCACGATCGTGGTCAATCGGCGGGCTCGACGGGCACATCCGGGGTGGGCGTTGCATAGAAGAACCGAGACGCGGCCGATGCCGGGGACGGCGGGGACGCGGTGTATGGTCACGTGGGCGCGTTATGGGGTGGAGAGTGGAGCGGCTGTGAGCGGCTGGCAGAGATGTGACACAGCGCACTGACGAGGCCCAGCAGAAGCCCTGCGATGGCCCCGACAGCCGCTGACTTCATCTCCACGCGAGGCGCTCTTCATCAAATACATAGGGCTGACTTTCGTCGCCTCTGCTACTCCTCTCTCGCCCAAGCTCCCCGTCCACCCTCCGGCGGCCTCCCTCATCCATCTTCCCCCACACAGAGTCGCTGACGGGATCGTTCTGCGACATGACTTCAACACCTCCCTCTACGACCATGGACAGCCACGACGAAGCCCTTGATCGCACTGGAGCATATGAGAAAAACGGCCAGATGAAGGGGCAGACTGCAGTGACGACCGACGAGTTTGACGTCTATGGAGATGAGGGGTCTGCAGACAGTGCGCAATTTTTTTCCTCGGTTGAAACTTCTTGTTCAGTATGTGTTGCCCCTACAGTCGTGTACCGTACCATGGTGTGGTGGAAAGCCGCCGCACTCATGCTGGCAGAAACCGTCTCACTTGGGGTGCGCATGTTTCTGAAATTGACGCATATAAGTGTCCTCTGATCCACCCAAATCAGGTCCTATCGATACCCTCCGTGTTCCAGAGCCTCGGAATGGTCGCAGGCTGTATCCTCGTCATTGGCCTCGGAGCGACCGCGACTCTCACCGGTTACATGATCGGCGCGTTCAAGCTGCGCTACCCCCATGTCCACAATATGGCTGATGCGGGTATGATCCTCGGGGGGCCGATTGGTCGTGAAGTACTCGGCGCGGCGCAAGTCATTTTCATGGTCTTCCTTTGCGGAAGTCACGTCCTGACTGGGATGATTGCGTTCGACACCAGTACGTGATCCATGCCTTGTGATCTACGCTGCCTCAGTAACTCGCCTACTTGACTCCAGTTACTTCGGGAGCTTCATGCTCTGTGCTCTGGGCCGGCATTTCCGCCATCATATGTCTTGTCCTCACTCTCCCGCGAACGCTTGACGGCATCTCGTATCTTAGTGTTGCCTCGTTCATCTCGATCGTCGGTGAGTAACGCACATTCACCTTCACACGACCGCGTACTGAGCGCTCCTCACCTCCAGCCGCTGTGATGATAACGATGATTGGCGTCGGTGTCGCAGGCCATCAGGGCGGTGTCACTTCTACCGCGAACCTTAGCTTCGCCAGCGCCTTCCTCGCTGTGACTGACATTGTGAGTCGTGAAATAAACCTTACCTTGGCAGGAGCGTGCGCATCTCATACCTGCATCTCATCCAGATTTTTGCATACGCGGGTCCGTATCAGGCGCCATCCATTGTGTTTGTGGAGGAACTCACTCGCTGGTCACTATAGGACACGTCGGGTTCTTTACGTTTATCGCAGAGATGAAGAAACCCGAGGTCAGCATCGCCCAGCTCTTATCCCATTCCTCACACTAGCTCGTTCCTCATTCACTTCGTCATGCCCGGGGCTAACCTTCACCGTTTCCTTAACCCCTCCAGGACTTCGCCAAGGCACTCTACTTCCTGCAGATTGCGGATACGACGATCTACCTGATTGTAGGCATCGTAGTATATGCGTACGCGGGCACAGAGACGGTCTCGCCTGCGCTGGGCAACACGGGCACGACGCTGCGCAAGGTCGCGTACGGTATAGCCCTCCCGACGATCATGATTGCGGGTGTGATCAACGGCCATGTGTGTGCGAAGCTGGTGCGTTTCTAGAGTTGAAAGAGTGGGTGCTTGTTTGCTGGTGCTGATGTGGGGTGTTGGCGCGGTCCAGGTGTTCGTCAGATTGTGAGTGCATATATATGCGCGCAGGCCGCAGAGTGCTGACCTGATCGTTCGCCCCGCAGATTCCGCCGCGACGGCGTCACTTCCCGACACATGACCGCGCATTCGTGGACAGGCTGGCTGACGTGGATCGGGATCTGCTTCGCGATCTGGGCGGTCGCGTTTATCATCGCAGAAGTGTGAGTGTTCGTTTCCTGTCTCGGTCCATCGAATACGGGGTGCAGATGGCAGACATGGCGTGTACGCGCGGGGAAGACAGCGCGACAGCGCGAGGGCTTCCGCTCGCACGCGGAGTGGGAGGGGTCCGTGCGCGGCTTCGCGCCTTCATATGCGCTCGCCATCGAACAGCTATTTCACAACCTCCATTTTTTTCATTCCACTTCGGGAGTATGGTTTGGGCCATTTGCTAATACACGCTTGCGCGCCGTCTAGAATCCCGTTCTTCAACGATCTCCTAGGGGTTATCTCCTCGCTCTTCGCAAGGTACGCATACGCGCGCGCTTCCTTCCCAACGCCTGACGCCGTACTCACCGATACCCCCATTCGCTTCACACACGTCCCACACAGCTGGTTCACATACGGTATCTCCGTGAGTCCCCTCTCCTGCCGCGCGCTCACGCACGTTGATCAAAGCTCACTGATAACGCTGTGGCTTGCAGGGCATCTTCTGGTTCCATCTGACACCCCGCGGGGAGCGGTGGGCGACGCCGTGGCAGCGCTGCAAGACGGTGTTCTGGGCGTCCATCATTCTGGTGCGTGTTTCGTGGCAGGACCCTAACCCTAGTCTCATTCCCTCGCGCGCAGATGGGGGCGTTCATCATGGTCGCGGGCTTGTACGCGAGCATAGACAGCATCGTCGATGGTGCGTCCTTCGTCTCCAGCGGTTTTTCGGGATTGTCATCGGCGAATTTGTGCAGGTTACCGGAACGGCCAGTTCCCAGGCCCGTTTACGTGCGCGAGTCAGGCCCTCGCCTGAGCGGCCGTCGTGATTGGGCGGTGGGTGCGGATACGGTTGGGACGTGTCTTCACGTGCGAAAAGCAGGCATCTTGGGTGTGCGCTGTTCAGTGGGTCTGTGCTGTGGGCGTCGATGCGCTGGCTGTCTAACATCCGTCATGATTTATCTGCATCATTCTTGCTGCATAGATGTACCATCTAATAACTTATACCACGGCTCTTATGTATCAGACGCGAGATGGCGATACCCGTCTACCTATAATCTATGATACGGTTTGCTGTATGAAGCTGAGCGTGCGCCACAAAGCCGATTGAGTGTGAAGAGGGGCTCGCGATCCGTGTGATCGCTTCTCACCGGGACGCTCTTCGTCTTCGAGATGTCAATGACCAGCCTTCTCGAACATGCCTCGGAGCCGTCTTCGTCGTCATCGATGGGGTCTAGCGGGCGATGAGGAATGGAGGCCTCGGCCGCGCTCGCACGAAGGTCGAGGATGAGGCCGAGCGACCGACTGTCGTGGTGAGGCCGAGAGACCGACTCGGACTGTCGTGGGCGCTTGACTCCCAGGCTGCTGTGCGTCTGGCGGTGAAACCCATGCACAAGGCGCATGTGACCGCGACAGGGCCTCTGCGCCCACGCAGGGATGAGCTCAGTTCCCTGCCTGGGTGTGTGATGAGAAGAGGCTGGCCGTTGTTCGCGGGACCCTGAGCCTGAGGACGCAGCCACAGTGCCATCGAGATTGCGATCTGCACTGCGCCCGGGATCTGGATTGGGTATATAGCCCTCCCCCGCTTTCTGGAACACCCTCCCAGCAAACCACTGGTCCTCCTCCTACCTGCCGCTCGCCCCGGGTCTCGCTCAACCACCCGCCCAGCGCATCCCCGCTCGGACTGTTCATCCAGTCCGCCTGTCAGCATTCACCCAGGTGTAGTCATACTATTACTACTAGGCAGCGAAGTCGCTCGCGCGCGTCGCACCGCCGAACCTTGTTTAGACACCTGGCGGCACTCGGTACCGTGGTCACCCTGGCGCGCACAGCTGCACGCGTCTAGATAGCTCCCTGCTCGTCCTCGCACTCGTCTGATCGCGCCCGCGACACGCGCCGCGCGGGTTGCCTCCGCTCAATTGCCTTATACCCCGCACGTCCTGTCCGAGTCCTATTGGAGATCCGCGGTCCGAGGTGCGCTTCCGCGTCCCTCGCTCGGGGCTGCTATAAGAGTGCGCTCGCTCATGACAGTGGGGTCCATCAGCACACCTGCAGCGACTTGACTCGACATGATTCGACCTGACATTACCCCGGACTCGCCCGTCGAGGAGCAGCCCGCCATCGGCGTGATTGGTATGGGCTCGATGGGTACTATGTACGCCCAAATACTCTACGAAGGAGGGTGGAAAAAGTGGTATCCAGCAGTCTCCAGCCTTGTGGTGCTCATGCTACCCGTGGCGTCCAGGATCTATGTTTGTGACCAACCGCCAAATACGAAGCGCTCAAAGCAAAGTACGAGAGTGAGTCAGACGCTGTGCTCGCTCGACCTCGTCATGTCGCTCATTGTCGAGACGGCAGACAACCCAGCATCCTGTGCTGGTGGACGGCCACCAGGTGTCCCGGATAGCGGACTTCATCATGTACTCGGTGGAGGCCGAGTTCATCGACCGCGTTGTCGCCACGTATGGACCCTGTGCGTCGAGCGTTTGGTCTTCTCTTCTCACGCACGCTGAACCTTAATTCCTCGACGCACAGCTACAAAGTGGGCGCCATCGTCTCAGGCAAACGTCCGTCAAAGCCCCTGAAAAGGCCGCATTTGAGAAATACCTCCCGCAAGATGTGCACATCGTATCATGTCACTCGCTGCACGGCCCAACCGTTCGCCACTAGGCCAGCCCTGGTGAGTAAGGTTGCTGCTGCTGACATAGGACCCTACCTCATGTCTTAGTTCCAGGTGCTCATCAGACATCGCGCACCTGATGGGCGCTCCGGTTGGTGGAGAACATCCTACGGCCGCTCAAGTCGCGTTACGTCTATCTCTCCTACGAGGACCATGACATCGTCACCGCAACACACAGGCTGTGACGCACGCCGCCTTCCTGAGGTAAGCTCCCTCCCTGCCCGGGGTGTCTCCCCGCTATCGATGTGCGCGAGGCCCGTCTGACACCGTCTCTTTCATCGCTGCCAGCATGGGCACGGCATGGTCGAACGAGAAAGAGTACCCCTGGGAGACGGGCCACGCCGTCGGCGGCATCGAGACCGTGAAGGTGAACATCATGCTCCGGATCTACTCCAACAAGTGGCACGTCTACGCCGGGCTCGCGATCCTCAACCCGTCCGCGCGGATACAGATCGACCAGTACGCGCGGAGCACGACCGAGATCTACAAGCTCATGATCGGCGGCGACGCCGAGGGCATGCGCCGCCGCATCTACGAGGCGCGCGACAAGGTGTTCGGCACCAAGTCGCGCGATGGCAGCGTCACGACGCGCGCACCGATCCTCCTCAGCGAGGACATCCTCGACCGGTTCAGCCTCTGGCGGCGGGGCTCGGGCGCGAACGGGAACGGGAAGGCCAACGGGAACGGGAACGGCAACGGCAACGGCGACGCGCCCCCGAACACGCACACCGCGAACTCGCACCTGTCCCTCCTCGCGATGGTCGACTGCTGGGCCGCGCTCGGCATCCAGCCCTTCGTGCACCTCGACCTCGCCGCGACGCCGCTCTTCCGGATGCTCCTCGGCGTGTCGGAGTACCTCTTCCGCTCGCAGGAGCGCCTCGACCACGCGATCCACGCCGCGCTCTACGACACGACGTACCGCGCGAACGACCTCGAGTTCGTCGTCGCGGCGCGCGGGTGGAGCCAGTGCATATCGTTCGGCAGCTTCGAGCTCTACCAGCAACGATTTCTGGAGACGGCGTCGTTCTTCGAGCCGCGGTTCGAGGACGCGACGAAGGTCGGGACGGCGATGCTCCAGGCTATTTTGGAGAGCACTCCGAAGCCGTAGGAGGACGTCAGGTGGGACTGGTTGGTATTGTACGGAGACGCTACGGACGTCGCATTCCTCTTGTGGTCCCCATAGTTCAAGGTTCGATGTAGCTGGTAGATAGTTTGATTTCTTGTTTGTCAACAGTAGCAATACGGCGGAAATGTATGATACGTGAAGTCTTCAGAAGCGCGTGCAACTGACTGACAATATATTGCGGCACCTGGTTGTGCGATGCACGATTAGGTTCCAGGGACACGGCGTCATATCAATGCTCCTCTACATCGCTATACTCGTCATACGCAGCGTCCGGGGACTCCCTAATCCACTCCGCATCGTCTTCACGCGCAAAGTCCCAAATATCCAACATCGTACAGTTAACGTTGCTGCTCGCGGCCACACACCACCGGCCTTCGAACGCAACCTGCCACACGCCCACCACACCTTGGAGCAAGTCGCGCAGCTCCATTCCGCTCTGGACATCCCACATCTTCAGCGCGCCGTCGCTCCCGGCGAGCACCTTGAAGCCGTCGTGCTGGGAGCACGTGACGGCGCTGGGGCGGAGTGAGGAGTCAACGAGAGTCTCGATGTGATCGCCCGTGTCTGGGTCCCAGACTCGCTGCGTCCCGTCGGCGGAGCCAGAACGAGGAGAGAGGGCGAGAGGGAGAGGAGCCCGACGAGGGACGTGTGGCCCCTCAGCACGTGTTGGCATTCTCCTGTTTCTAGGTTCCAGACCCGTACGGTACCGTCCATCCCCCCGAGTACGCGCGCTCCCGATGCATATCAAGCGCTACACAGTACACTATCGAGGACACCACAGTCAGCGTATTGAGCGCTGGGCTCTTAAGTCGGCTGGTCGACGGACACACCTTTCTCTGTATGGCCGGCGAGGACCCACTTGCAGGTGCCGGTGATGGCGTCCCACACGCCCACTATGCAATCGTAGCCCCCGGAGACTATGGTTCGCCCGCGCGCTGCTAGCCCGCGGATTGCGTCGTCATGGCCCTCTAGAAGCAGCTTGTGGTACGGATTCGTCTCCTGTGGCAACGACCAACCGGGTCAGAACAGAGGAATCAGATCCATGACGGCCGGATACCGTATCATCTTCCACCGCACCACCTTCGTCCACGGACGAATGGAACTCGGCGTCTCCGGGCTTCGGTAGAGCCCACACCTGAGCGTATGGTCCCTACTCGCCGACACGATGAGCGGGTGTTTGGGCCACTCCTCTTGCACCGTAGTGCCGTCGTCTTGCTTGACATCGATGAACTCGGGTCGCACGATCGCAACGCAGCGTACGGTGCTTGTATGACCGCCAAAGGTGTGAGTGCAGCGGCCGGTGTCTAGATCCCATACACGGACCGTCCGATCAGTCGACCCGCTGACGAGGATATTCCGAGTCACGGCTAAACTCCACACGCCGCCTCTGTGGCCCTTCAAGGTGCGTATGAGCTCGCCCGTTGGCAGAGAGTGGATGCTGATCGTATGATCATCCGACGCGGTTATGATGCGTCTCCCCGCGATGAGCAGACACGTCACCACAGATCGCCCGTGTACAGGGACGCTGACATGCCTCGGGCTCTCATTCTCCGTCCAACGCGTGCGGGAGAGCTGCCTGGATTTGTACAGGATCTCGTACGGGTGTGGGAGAGGTGGTGCACCAGGCTGTGGAAGTCCCTGTCGTCTTCTCTGCCTAAGATAGCATCGCGAAGGCTGTCTCAGAACCGTGTCCAACCCATAGCTGATCTTTCCGGAGAAGCTCCCCCCATACAGAAGAATCAGCATCATCTACAAGGGTGGCGTCAGCATCGAAGGAGAGCTGCGCATCAACGACTGGCGGGGTGGAGACGACAATACCTGTGTTCGACATGCTCTGCGGGCTGGACGCACCAAGCTTGGGATCTAATCGCCGGTTGCATGAACTGTACGATGGTGAGACGCTCGCTTTCTATGCTGCCTCACATGGTTTATCGGGCACGTCCGAGTCGCCCACGGATAGTAATTTGACGATTTTGAAGATGCTAGTGAGGCGTTCATTGCGGAATGACGTCCTGCATTCGGCGCTCTATGATCGACATGATTTCAGGACGAGAACGACGTCATTCTAGTGGCCATGCGCTACCATGGCCTTGTAGCGAGTTGTCTCCTTGGGACTGAAGTACTGACGCGGATGACGGCCGCTGTGTATCACAGCGTCAGTACGCGAGTCCTCAGACCTGAGAGAGCGTTCCTGCGATGAGAAGTATGGCAGTTGGGAGTGCTAGGACATGATCGTTTCTCCATGTAGCGCAGGAGCTTCCGAGCCAAGGTGCGCAGAGCGAGAGCAGCTGGAGGGCCCGGGGACGCTACCAGTCGATCAGAAGAGAGGTGAGGCATGAAGACAGGACCTGCCTGATCGGGGTGCGGGGTAATTCATAGCAGTCAGCTGACTGAATGATGACTCGAGCGCTCCAGGTGCTATAGATGCCTTCACTCCAGGCGACACCAAGTATCCGAGTCAATTTGCTCCCTCCCTCTCGCCCTCCCTCCTCCCGCTCGTTGTCGGCGCCATGCCTCTCACTCCTTCGACAATGCGCGTCCCATCCACCGCAAAAGCGGCTCCGGCCATGACCCTCGTTCGCCACCGGTCGTCAGCGGCCAGCACAAGCGCATCCATGCTCGAGGCAAGGTCGAGGGTAAGAGAGCATGCACGCAACATCAGTCGTTCTACAGCCCGCGAAGCTACCGCAACGGGAGCGGTGTGAGTCATGCTATGACTATGTTTTTTCGATCCTGCTCACTCCAGTGTAGACGTCCGGCACCAGCCCCTGGGTTCCAGCAGGTGCCATCGAAGAATAACGTACCCATGCCTCCCCCCATGCTCGGGCCTCATCCTGAAGGTCCCCTCGACCATTCTTCGTCGGCATGTCGGCGGCCAGATCTTCCACGAGATGATGGTCCGCCATGGGGTCAAGCACATGTTGGATATCCCGGCGGTGCGATCCTCCCTGTCTTCGATGCCATCTACAACTCGCCCCAGTTCGACTTTGTCCTACCACGGCACGAGCAAGGCGCAGGTCATATGGCGGAGGGCTACGCGCGCGTCACAGGAAGCCCGGTGTCGTGCTTGTGACTTCCGGCCCCGGAGCGACAAACGTGGTGACGCCCATGCAGGACGCTTTGAGCGATGGCGTCCCGCTGGTCGTATTCTGCGGACAGGTGCGACTTCTCTGATTGGCTCGACGCCTTCCAGGAGGCCGACATCATTGGCATCTCGCGCTCATGCACGAAGTGGAACGTCATGGTCAAGGACGTTGCAGAGCTCCCGCGGAGAATAACGAGCGTTCAAGGTCGCGACCTCCGGACGGCCTGGTCCCGTCTCGTAGACCTGCCGAAGGACATACTGCTGGGGTGCTCAAGACCCTCTGCCGTTCAAGGCGACTACCCCTGGCCGCCCCTCGGCCTCCCTCGAACCCCCTCCTTCCTCCGACCAGCCGACCGACATGGTCCAGATCGAGCGTGCTGCGAACCTCATCAACCAGGCCAAGCGGCCCCTGATCTACGCTGGCGCCGGTGTCCTCTCGTCCTCCCTGGGCCCCAAGTTGCTGAAGCAGCTCGCGCAGCAGGGTAACATCCCCGTTACAACGACCCTGCAGGGTCTCGGCGCGTTCGACGAGATGGACGAGAAGAGTCTGCACATGCTGGGTATGCACGGGTCGCATATGCGAACCTCGCGATGCAGCAGGCCGACGTCGTGATCGCCCTCGGCGGGCGGTTCGACGACCGTGTAACGGCAAGGTCGACCGGTTCGCGCCTGCCGCACGCGCAGCGGCCGCGGAGGGCCGGGGCGGGATCATCCACTTCGAAATCCAGCCCAAGAACATCAACAAGGTCGTCGAGGCGTCCATCCCCGTGCTCGGCGACGTCGTGACGAACATGGCGTCGCTGGTGCCCCTGATCCGTGGCGCCCCGCGCGAGAAGTGGTTCGCAGATATCAAGAAGTGGAAGGCGGAGTTCCCGTTCACGTACGAGAAGTCCGCAGACGCGCCCGGCACGATGATGAAACCGCAGGAGGTCATCGAGGAGCTGGACAGGCAGACGGCCGATCGGAAGGAAGACGTGGTCATCACGACCGGTGTCGGCCAGCACCAGATGTGGGCCGCGCAGCACTACCGGTGGCGGCACCCGCGGAGCATTGTCACCTCCGGCGGTCTGGGAGTGAGTGGTCTGCGTCCCGCGCGAGCCGCACATGTACTGATGATAATTATAGACGATGGGCTTCGGTCTGCCCGCAGCCATCGGTGCGAAGGTCGGTGCGCCGAACAAGATCGTCGTGGACATCGACGGAGACGCGTCGTTCAGCATGACCGCGATGGAGCTGCAGACCGCGTCGCAGTACAACATCGGCGTCAAGGTCATGGTGCTGAACAACGAGTTCCAGGGCATGGTCCTCCAATGGCAAGGTACGCCCGCCTCCTCGATCTCTTCATCTCCGCACCCATCTAACCTCCCTCGCAGACCTGTTCTACGACGCGCGGTACGCACACACGCGCATGACAAACCCCGACTTCGTCGCGCTCGCGCGCGCGATGGGCGTGCACGCCATCCGCGTGGAGAGCGCGGCGGAGCTGCCGGCGAAGATGAAGGAGTTCCTCGAGTACGACAACGCGCGTCCGGTCCTGCTCGAGTGCATGGTCGAGACGAACGAGCACGTGTTCCCGATGGTCCCCGCGGGCAAGGCGCTGCACGAGCAGATCCTCCACAAGTCCCTGATGGGCAAATACGACCCGAACGGGCTGATGAAGGCGTAGGCCCGTGTTCATTGAGTGTGTCGCATCTTTATTTCGCATTTGGGGTTTGTGGTCGATCCCGAGCATTCTTCGCATATCCGCTGCCGGTTCCGTCGTGCATGATCATGATTGACGAGAAGAAGCAAAAAAGTCCCCCTGTCGGTGTGGGACAATCACTGTAGCTATCATCAAATTTTGCGCACAACTATTTTTCGTAGGTAGTCGAGTCGAGTCGCGCGAAAAGCAATAAATGAATTGTGGAGGAGGTTCACTACGTTTGCAAATAGTCTGTCAATGCAAGTGGGATATGTCGGCAGTCCAAGCAGGTGGCTTGCGTAGGGCACTAAGTATCCAGCGCGCGCGCTGTACTACGACGGGTTCCGTATAGATGACAGCAGACAGTCATGGCTCATGACGCTATCGACAAACCCGCGAAGACAAGTGGATTTCCCGTCGGTACTCACGCCTGTCATTGACACGAACATCTCGATCGAAAGCACCGCATGCATGGAGTCTTCTTCATCTCCATAAGTACTGGCGTCATGAAGCCTAACTTCGATCTGTCGCCCTCCGAGCCTACGTTCGCGGAGGCGCCATCCAGCGGGGACACATACTCCTCGGAGCGCGCCTGCACTGACAAGTACTGACCAGTTCCGCGAATTCTGCTCGGTCGGGTTCGGACGAGTCTAATAGTGGTACCCGTGAGCTGGTCCAGCCTGGCGACGCCTCGCGAGCTAACTTACCGGAAGGCATCTGCGGACACTCGAAGACTCCCACAGACGTCTAGAATGAACGTGGATCGTCTGCTCGGATGCAGTCGAACTGACTGTCATACGATGGTTGAATGAGTGATTCGATGAGCGCGTCAGAAGGGCTGGACCCCCTCGTTCTATGCACCCTATCAAGTAACATAGATCCAGCATTTATCCTTTCAGGTACACTTAGGATTATGTTACTGTCGCGTCGGCTTCCAGCCGACTCACGGCTGGAAGCTGTACCCGCCCTCGCGCTGCACAGCGCGGAATTCGAGCGCGGCAAGCTGCGTGCCGGAGCTGTCCGTGAGCGTACATGCGACGTGGTCGCCCGGAACGAGGGGACCCACGCCCGAGGGCGTGCCCGTCAGGACGAGGTCACCCGCCTGGACAGAGGGCATAAGAATTCGGAGAGAGGGACGATGAACGGGTATGAGGGAAGGGCGTACCTCAAGAGTCATGATGGAGGATATGTGCTCAGCATGCGCGGGATCTTGAAAATCATCTGGTTGGTGTTGCCGTCCTGCTTCGTGACACCGTTCACCTACGCAATCCGGACGGCCGTTAAACCACACACCCCAACCGGAGCGGGAGAGGCTGGTTCACCTTGAGCGTCAGCCGGAGGTCGTTCGGGTCAGACACGGCGGACTTCGGGATGTACGCTGGTTGAGCCGCGCCAAGATGTGTGAGGAGAGGCGCGACCAGACATGCGGGAAGCTTACCTGATGGGCGTGAATGTGTCGAAGCCTTTGACGGCGCTCCAGGGGTGGCCCTTCTTCTTGACCACGTCCTGCATGTTTCGCGCGGTCATGTCCACAGCGAGGGCTGCACACGAGCATGAGCGAGCTGCCACGCGCCGAGGGGTGGGTGTGCGCACCATATCCCGCGACATGCGCGACCGCGTCCGCCTGCGAGATGTCCCTTCCCGTCTTGCCTACGACCAAGCCGAGCTCCACTAATCCCATACCCCCTCAACTCCCGCACGACAGCGAGCGGAGACACACGCACCCTCGTAGTGGGCAGTCACGCCGCGCGGGATCTCGACGTTCCCGCCCGACGGAAGATAGCTCGTGGTCGGCTTAATGAAGAACATGGGCTCCTTCGGCGCGTCGTTGCTGAGCTCCTTGATGTGCTCCGCGTAGTTGCGGCCGATCGCGACTATCTGACCGGTGCGCTCAGCCTCCGCGCTCTGTCGACCCCCGCACGAGCCAGCGACGGAGCACGCACCTTCCTGCCCTGCTGCACGAACGCGGCGGGGTCGACGGGCATCCTGCGCGTGTGCGTCTGGGCGAAGGCTCGGCGTGAGAGCAGCGCGGGCTTGAGAGGGGCAGCGAGGCGTGGGCCACGGGAGAGGGCGAGCATCTGGGCAGCCTCGTTCCCGAAGTGGTGACGAATGGCGGGGCGGAGAGAGGGCTAGCAGCAGGCAGAGAGAGACCAAGACGCAAGGTCGCCGCACGAGCGGGCCCAGCGATCGCGCGAGCGCACGTGGCGCCATCGGCCGTTCGCTAGCCCTGATCGGGAAGGCAATCGGCGGGATTCCCTCTTGGCACTCCGCATCTCAGCGGCCGCACAGGCGGGGCCATGCCGCTACTCCGCGAACACGGCACGCCCGGCACTGCCGAGCGCACTGCCACCGCTCGTTCTGCTCGCCGCAGCCAAGGCCTTGCCGGCGAAGTGCCGCGGAAATGCTGGAGTCTGCCTCGGATTGTCTTGAGAACGAAGCAGCAGGAGTCGTGAGCGAGGAGGCCATATACGAGGCACGTTCATCCTCATGTAAGAGAAGCAAGAGGGCGTGGTCGTCCGCCGAGTACGCCCAGTTGCAGATTCGCCAGGATGTCTCGTCCAGACATGATGGGGCCCAGCAATCAGACCGTCCACTGATATCCTGCGGCCCATCTGCGACTGCTGACATGGCACGGACCCACATGTAAAGACGATACGCGTGCCGTGCTGCGCCTTCTCTTGTGGCCGCGCAGCCCAGACCAGAGCAAGAGCACGGTGAGCGTGGTCGTGGGCTTGGACGGCGGGGAACTGGCAAGGGACGAGCCGGCACACGCTC
This sequence comes from Fomitopsis serialis, assembly GCF_022376445.1. Classification (NCBI taxonomy): domain Eukaryota; kingdom Fungi; phylum Basidiomycota; class Agaricomycetes; order Polyporales; family Fomitopsidaceae; genus Fomitopsis; species Fomitopsis serialis. Next base: position 92,068 of record NW_025955062.1, read on the forward strand.
GGCGTGAGGGCATCCCAGTCAATCGAGGATCGCGCGAGACCCAGCGCGCCGAGGTTCGGATGAGACGCAGTACGCACCCCGGGTCCAAGCACACGCCGGCAGCCACTGGCTCGCTCGCTGCAGTGGTACCAGTGCGCACGGGGAGCACTTATCGCGCGCAATGCAGATTTGAAAGTGGCCGCAGCGGGGATGTCGGGCGGAAGGAGATGGGTCGGAGGGCAGAAGGCGGCTTGTCAGTTCTTGTCATCGCTCGCCGCCCGCTTGGCGAGCCAAGCGCATCCCAGGGCGCCGCCTCCTTGGCGCACCAGCCTATCATATAATCCTCCCGTCCCGCTGCCCTCCCAACTCGCCTTCTCTCTTCGCCACCACCGTCTTCCTCGCCCCGCCAGCCGCCTTCGACCTTCCAATGCGCCCCCACGCCGCCTTCCCCGTACTTCTCGCCTGGGCGCTCGCCGCCACCGCGCGCCCGATCGCAAGAGAGTAAGTCAGGTGACTCCCCCGGTGGCTGAGCCCCTCCTGTGCAGCAGCACTGACCCCCGACGCGTTTCTCCCGCACAGCGACGGCGACTCGGACGACGGCACGCCGCCCTCGCCAGAGAGCAGCGGCTGGGTCATCGCCGTGGTGATTGTCATCGGTGCGTCGCACTCCGGCTCTCCGTACCGAGTCCTCGGCTGATGCGCCGTCTCTACGCAGTATTCGTGATCCTCGCCGTCGTCGCCACCGTCGTCTGGGTCAGCATCCGCCAGCGCAGGCGGAGAAAGGAGCGTGCGCAGCGCGCCATCGCTCGCACCACACGGGAAGCACGGCGGCGGCAGTCAAGGCGACCCGAGTCGCCCGCCTCGTCGACCTCCTCGGACGAGTCTGTAGTGCTCGAGGTGAGTTGCCGTCTGCGTCCCGTGAGCTATCCGGCCTTAGACTCGAACAGTCCCTACCGGCCGACGACGTGAAGGCCAAGCCTCCCAAGAACGACCCCAAGTCTAGCCCGGGCAGCGGATCCTCCGACGGACACGGAACGAAACCACAATGGTGACTTGCGCTCGGACCGACGATACCTACATGAACTCTACCTGCACCGCGTCCCAGCGCTGCCCCACGCCAGCTGCGCGTCCGGCCTGGATAGCCGCTAGTCCAGCACGCAGACGCACACAGCGAGGTGTGCATCACGACCCCCCACGCGCGCGCCCGACCACTGAACGCCGCCGAAGACTACCATACTCCTTAAGTATACTGTACGGTTCGCATTGGGGAGACATGAGCAGAAGACACCCGCTACACTGTATTTTTATTCGTCTTGGCACTAGACAGTCGCCTGTGAGCCTCGTTGGCGTGTAGCCCTGATACCACTCGACTTCGGCATTGCACATGCAGTCCTTGCCTCGAAGCGGATGTACATGTATGCTGTGATATCTAGGTGGCATACATAGCAGAGCAGACACAAGTACTACCTACCGTTACATCGTCGCGCGCAGCGCGCCGTACCGTCGCCGGTGCGACGCACGCAATACATGGGATTTCGTAACTACAACAACCAGGCACTTCTCGTCACCACACCTCAAATCGCATCACAGAACACATCCCTCGTCACAAAGTTCCAAGTTCAAGAACGACAACCGTCGCCGCGCCCAGCCAATAGCTAGCAGCTCCCCAGCAACCCTCCTCACTGAGTCCGTTCCGCCTTCCCCTGGGGCGACCCCCCGCCGAACTCGTCGAGCGAGCCCGTGCTCGACGTGCTCGCGAAGCTCCAGCTCCCCGCGCCGCCCCCGTCCGCCGACCCGCTCTCCGCGCTCTGGAAGTCGCCAAAGTCGCCGAACGAGTCGAACGACGCGTCCTCGAGGTGCTCCGCCTCGGGCTCGGGCTCCTCGGCGAGGCGCGACGTGGACGAGAACGTGAATGGGTCCACCCCGCTCGCCGCCGCCGTGTCGGAGAAGGGGCCGAAGGTGTCCTGGAGGGATGGTTAGTATGGGATGGGGAGCAGTGAGGGAGCGGATCGGAGGTGTACGTACGTCGTCGAAGGGGTCTTCGAAGGGGCCGCTGTTGTGACTCTGGCTGTTAGATGGAGCGAAGGCATCCTATCGGCGGGATGAGTGAATAGACATTGTTTCAACCGCTGGCGGGACGTACGTCAAACCCACTCGTACTGAGCGGTCTTCGATCGCCTTCATGCTGCCGCGCAGACACGGGCGGCGGGCGGAGGTCGAACGTCGAATGGGCTAGCCACCCGCCGTCCTCCTCCTCATCGTCCGACGCCTCGTCCGCCGACTCGAAATGCTCCGCGGACTGCATCTCCTGCGCCAGGTACTGCGCGAACTGTCACACATCACAATGAACACATCAGCACACCTCCGACGCCGGAACGAACAGCAGAAGAACAGGGAAGGGAAGAGACGCGCTTACATGCGGCGGCCCCGCCCGCGAAAACTCCTCGTCGTCATCGTCCATCGTACCAAAGTCCGCGCTCCCCTCGCGCATCTTCGCCGTCCGCCGGAACTCGCCCTTCATCTGGCCCTCGCCGTCCTCGCCGTCCTGCTGCGCGGCTCGCCCCGGCGCCGTGCCCGTGTCCGCCTCGTCGACCTTCCACGCCGCGGACCCGTTGCGCATGCCCGGCGCGACGACGGGCTTGCCCCCGCCGAGCAGGATCGTGTCCTTCTTCTTCGTCTCCTTGTACCGCCCCGTCACGTACTCGTCCCACTCCGGCTGCGGCGCGTACTGCGCGGCGAGCAGCCGCAAGTCGGGCGGGAAGTGCTCGAGTGCGCCGATCACGTCCTCGGAGATGAGCGTTAGGTGGCCCATGTAGCCCAGGCGGACGCCTTTCGGCTTTGCACTGATATGTAGGGTTAGGGAGTAGAAGAGATGATGGACCGTGGCACGGACCTTTCCTGATCGTTTCGCTTTGAGCCCTCGATGATGCGGTGCATCAATCGCGCGTCCCGGAATAGTGCTATTGTGAGCTCGCGGTTGAACCCACCGTCGATTCGACCTGTCAGAATCTGATGGATGAGGTCGTACACTACACTGTGAAGAAAATTGTTCCAAGGAAAGTCGAAAAACAGATCCTTTGTTCGTCGTCAGCCCGCTTGTCCAGTCAAGAACAGGTAACAGACCCACGAGAAGGGTAGACACGACGTTGGCTTCAAGAAACCGCTGCTTCAGCCTCTCGCCGAGTACCGGACGCCCGTTGGCGAAGTTCTCCATTGTGCTCTGTCTCCGGGTGCTCCGGCGAGAACTACTTGACCGCGGTCTTGAAAGCGTGTCCGTATCTGATCCAGAATTCCAAGAGTTTTGGCGTGGAAGTGTGATGGCGGGCACATCTGTGGGGGAGGTACCGGGAGAGGGCACCAGGTTGGCTGATGGGACGAAGCTCGGTGATGATGAGGATGGAACGGAGGGTGATGATGAGAGTAGAGGAGACGAGCGGGAGAGGGGAGACGCCGTCAGAAGAGGATCCTTGTTCACGTTGGACCCTGGTTCATCGTACATGGCAATTTCTTCCATGGCGTCGTCATCGGAGCTGCCCGGTTCGTCGTCCCCGCTCATATCCTCGTCAGAGTCCAGAAGCGACGACGAGTCGTTTTGCGCATTATGAACGGGGAAGTCGTGAGCGGGTTCGACCTCGTCGCCCTCTTCGTCGTCCATGTCATCCTCGTTCGGTTCGCCACCGGAGCCGATAGCAATAACCTGAGCCAGTTGTTCCAGTGCGGACAATCCACCCTGTAGCCGACCAGAGGCATCGTACAGATTGTCATATTCCCGTGGTCGATTGAGCAATGACATATTTGATGCGTGCAATAGCTCAGCATAGAGCTCGCATATCCGGTAACGTTCGAAGGTTAACGGCGTCAATTCGCCCACTGTGGTCAAGACATGCCCACTCTAAACATAGTGTTAGTAACCGGGGGATTGGCAAGGGCGAGTAATGTTACCATGGATCTTGGTTGCCGGAGGAATTGCTGCAATGTGTCCAACTTGTCGCACATGATATCCAGCAAAGGTCCGAGGTGCACGACGCCCATACGGTTAACCATTTCGTTGAACGCCGCCTCGAGCGCCTCGCGGCCACCCTGCCTATTCATCTGTAGCTGCTGCTGTATCTGTATCAGCCGGTTGCGCAGTGTGTGGAACAGATACGGCTCAAAATAGTCCGAGTTGTTTTGCCGAATCAGCTCGATGATGATGCAAATAGACTGCACGACAGATGATGCAGCGCACTCCGGGTCGGCTTTCGTTTGCGCAGAGTCGGCTTGGATTGTCTCAGGGCCAGTAGGTGTTGAGGGTTCCGGTACGGTCGGGCCAAAATCACAGAGGATATAGCTAACTAGCTTGGAGACGCTGTCACGGTGAGCCAGCTCTCTTGCAAAGCAGTTTGAGGGCGAGACTTGGTTGTCAGCAATGCCAGCGCCAGGTGAAGGAGCAGCCATGGAGATGATGCCCTTGATGAGCTCGGAGACGACCGTGTGCATGTCGGGGCTGTAAGCAGGGGAAAGCAGGTCGACGAGGCGAGACATAAGGTTCTCTTCGGATAGCCACTACACGCCTTGAGGTAAGAGGAGTTCGGGGTAGAGCATACTGCAGAGCAAAGAGAACATACGTCGAGAACGGTTGCACCGGCGGGCTGCTCGTCCAGCTGGATGATCCTGACGAGCAGGTCGGCGAACGCGGGAGTCTCGATGTGGCGAAGCAGTCGGTCTACGATGTTCGGTTGCGATCGAATGAAAGCAAGCATCTGAGCACGGAGCTCCATATTCACTTCCACAAATGTGAGAGGAAGAAAAACGCGTTCACCTCCGCAGGCTTTTTGCTCAAGAAAACAGCATTTATCTTGGCGAACTGGGACGCCATGACCATCTGCGTCTTCATGTCTTCTGGTGACCTGTCCATGACTGTCTCCCAAAATGGGGTGAGCAACTGCTCGCGGTTGTTGAGGCATGTTTCTACTATGGTCCATATTTCGCTGCACAGGACCTCGGTGGAGACGTATGGGTACCTTCAGTCATAGCCGTCATACCACCGACCTGAGTAATCGCACAGAACACGCAAGAATGGACTCATGGCTCACTTGAATCGACCCCTATCCTCCCCCTCAATCTGGCCCGTCACATAGCCAAGCAAGCGCTGCAGCACATCTATCCGCTGGAAGTAGCTGACGAGTCGCGTGTTCTGGGCTTTGCACTCCTGGAGCAGGTCGTCTTCGTCTAAGATAGCCTCTAATGATACGTCCTCCTTATCCAGGAGACTATCAATCGTGGACGCATTGTGGAAGCCAAATCTGTCGACGGTAGATGTGAAGCGGTCAATTGAGAGTAGCTATCGTGGTCACTACCTCCAGAACATGCGGGACCGCAAAGGCTATACGATGGACTGATGTTGCCTGCTTTGTCGTATCACCAGTCAGTCGCTGACAGTAGTTTGAAAGCAGTATAGACAGGCCGAAGCAGTGAGTGTAGGTGTATAGCAGGGGGTGTAGGTGCTGCTAGCGTCTATCGCCATTTCTGTCATAGACGCGTCTTCGAGCACTCACTCCTTCAGTGTGTCGATCTTCGGATGTTCCCCGGGCACAACTTATACTACAAGCTTTCTACGTCTTCTATTTCATGATTGCCACGTCTTGCGCATTTTTCATCATAATAGAGTAGAGAAGTATCGTCACACCAGCAGCCCCAGTGCGCAATCCACGTAATAAGAGCCTAGGAAGGCTTACTCGGGGCGGACAGACCCGGACCGCAGTAGTCCACGGGGCACAAATGTCAATGGGTAGAAGACTGCCCTCCCCTCCGTCAAAGAGGACTTCTTAACCTGCCCAGAGGAGACTAGCCAATGGGCATGCCTGCATGTGCAGCGAATGCATATCGTACATCAGAGTGGTTCCATGATTGTCCCACATCCCAAGACACGATCTCCATCCAATACAACGGCAACTTGTCCCGGAGCGACGTGCTTTTGTGGCTCTGCAAAAGTCAAACGCAGAGCATCTTCTTCCGCGCCTCTGAAAGTGCCGAAAGGTCAAGACGAGTACTGTAGAGCGCGGTCACGGAATACTTACCTCCGTACGGTGCACGCGACATCGGGTGTACGATATCCAAACTTCACACGACAGTGGAAAGCATTGTCTGTATTTAAAGCAGATGGCACAGAGTCGTGCCAGATCCATTGGAATCCCGATGCTACCAAGCCTTTGAAATATAAGGCGGGGTGATCTCTGCCAAAAAGTAAAGTCAGTCTGCATCGAGAGACATCATCCTCAGGGAAACGTGCTACTTACGATCCGGGCACAACATAGACAATGTTATGTTCCAAATCTTTTCTTGCGACGTACGCCTTGCGATCCAGACCCGATATCCGGGCATTTTGACCAATTGTGTACTGCCATAACCCCTGATGACGACCAACAGTTCGGTTGGTCTCGAGGTCCACAACCGAGCCAGGATTAGGGGTGATGTACTGTGCTGAGCGAGACAAAATCAATCAACTATGAAAGCTTACTTGAATTGAACGAACCTAGGAAGTCGTTAAATCTCCTTTTCTCGCCCACAAAGCATATACCCATGCTTTCCTGTCTCGCCGCTGTCGGCAAGCCCGCCTTGCGTGCCAGTTCACGCACTTCACGCTTGCTGAAAGGGGCGAGCGGGAAGATAGTACGCGCAAGGCTCTGCTCGGAGATGGCTGAGAGGTAGTATGTTTGGTCTTTTGTCCTGTCCTTTGGTCTAATGAGCGTCGGACGCAGGACCGGGGTACCTCCAGCGGACTCGGAGATTAGAGAACGGTGCGCAACCCACGCCTTGTTAGCGTAATGTCCTGGAAAAATATCGCAATGATTAAGTTGTGATGCAAAACGACTAGGAAACCAACCTGTAGCAAGCCAGTAGTCTCCGTCCGCCAGTTGATCTACCAATCCGCCGAACTTGACTTCCCTGCACAAGGCAGGACATATCAGAGAACTGCCCATTGAGCTGCACGTATACACTCACTTATTACACCAAATATCGGGATTAGGGGTGTAACCCTTTCGCCACATGTCGAGACATGGTTCAAAGACTCGGGTCCAGTATTGACGAGACAAGTCTACCTGAGCGGCTATGAATCTCAATACAACGACGCACAACTATGGAATTTACATACCATCTTGCATGGGATATCCAGCTTGTGGCAGACAAGTTGCACATCCTCCCAGTCTTTCTCCCATTCGCAGCCATGGTCGGTGCCCGATTCGTCCCGGGTATCCCAGTTCCTCATGAAGACGGCGGTTAAGGCGTAGTCCTGATAAACAATGTAAATCAAAGTCGTTGTGTCGATGGTCTATGAGTCCATGTACCTTTTCGCTGAGAAGCTTGGCTACGACTGAAGAGTCTACACCTCCCGACATCGCCACGACCACTGACCGCAACATGAGTATAAGCCTATTCATGACATGCCTCGGCACATACCACGGTCCCCCTTCTTGGGCTCGAGCCTCGGTGCATGATGTTTGTAGGTCGAGAAACAGCGCCGTACTAGAGACGGCCAACTCCTCATGAACTTCAGGAAGGATCAGCAGCCGAGCGTATGTTTGGATCGGAAGCCCTTGCCAAACAATTCCCATTTCCGGCATCACGATCGTGGGCGAATCTCCATCCGAATCTGCATTTGTGGCGAGCGCCGAGTCTCTGTTGAACCCGCCACAGTCGTGGTACTGTATACGCCCGAATCATTTCGCTCTCTGATGTCCGGATCCAAGCCACCATCCTCCAGGAGCACTCCAGCTGCACAACAAAATGCGGGCTCGAATACAGAACGACGGCCGGATGATCGACGTGCTCGGCGGCGCAAGGCGAAGGAGAGACGCGAAGGGGAAGCGGGACCATCTGGGCTAAACACACCAGCGGAGCCAAGCGAGCAGAAGCCCACTGGGAAGAAGAGTCATGACACCTTTGAGGAGGCCGACTTCATCAAATTCACGTTCTCGGACGAAGAGGAGAAGGCGGAAGAGGAGCAGCCTCCAGTTAGGGAGTGGGATAAGGGTAAGGGCAAGGCTTCAGAGCGTGACCACGCAGGGAGGAAGCGGAAGTCGGACGAGTTTGACTTGGATGACGGATACGCGAACAAGAAGGAGCGTATTGCAGCGGCTGCCCGGCAGGCACCGTGGGCCACTGACGTCGATTGGGAGAGTTGCGCGAATGTCGCTGAAATGTACGTCTTGAACGATGGATTTCTCATGCTTTCCGTGAATTCATGTATGAACTCAGGCTACATCGCGATGTGGAAGCCTTCGTGCATTACATATCGCCCACGCCCGAAGAAGACGAAGTGCGCTCGCTGGTCGTTGCGCAGATAGCACGGGCAGTACACGAGCGATTTCCGGACGCTCAAGTGCACCCATTCGGTAGCTACGAGACCAAGCTATACCTTCCCACTGGGTATGTCCTAGTGCCAGTCCCCCGTAATACCCGGTCTCACAGTCACCAAGGGATATTGATCTGGTGATCCATTCACAGTCAATGGCGCGTAGCGACAAGGAGAGCGTATTGCACTCTCTCGCAAATACCGTGAAGCGAGCGGGCATCACAGATAGAGTCCGAATCATCGCGAAGGCCAAAGTGCCGATTGTGAAATTCGTGACTACACACGGACGCTTCTCTGTGGACATCAGTGTCAACCAAATCAATGGTGTCGCTGCTGGCAAGATGATTAGGCACTTTCTGCAAGAGCTGCCCGCTCTTCGCAGTCTCGTTCTCGTCATCAAGTCTTTCCTTGCCCAGCGTAGTATGAACGAGGTCTACACTGGCGGTCTTGGGAGCTATAGCATCGTCTGCCTAGCCATCAGCTTTCTGCAGATGCATCCAAAGGTCCGCAGAGGCGAGATAGACCCTTCCAAGAACCTGGGTGTCCTCGTCATGGAGTTCTTCGAGCTCTATGGCTGTTACTTCAACTACAGCGAAGTCGGCATATCAATCCGTGATGGCGGCACGTACTTCAACAAACGAAGGAGGGGATGGCTTGATTACGGGCAATCTAAACTCTTGTCCATCGAGGATCCTGGAGACCCTTGTGAGTGTGCCACTCGACGCTGCCTGGGTCATCACTAAGACCATGACAGCGAATGACATCTCACGCGGCTCATACAACATTGCAAAAGTCCGAGCAACCCTCGCGGGTGCGCATGGGTTGATGACCTCTGCTGCGTACATGCAGGCAGGCTGGATCAGCGCGAACCGGGATCGCCGGCGTGTCCGCCTTGGTGATGGCCTCAACCGTCCGCACCTGAGCATCCTCGCGAGGGTAATGGGTGTCACTCAGGAGGTATGGTAGTGATGTCATCTGTTTTACCTGTTCGCTCAATGTCCATGCTCCAGACCATCAATCATCGACGGTTGGTACAAGAAGTCTTCGAATTAAGGGTGCTACACCGCATGCTCGGCATCGCCCCTCGAGTGGACATTGTATCGGACGTACCACAAGCTGCCTCGAATGGGAAGTCGAACGTCGGGCATAAGGAGAGTGTAGAGACGGCTTGCAAAGAGGCTGAGGTGGCATCCGCGTCTAATAAGTCAGCGGCAGAAGACGAGGAAGAAGACGAGGAAGAAGAGAGCAGGTACAAGATCGATGATCGCCGAGAACCACCGCGAAAGCGCCGCAGGCTTGGACGCGAATCCGACATGCATACTGTGTTCACGACGGATGAAGAGGACCCAGAGGACGTGCAAGATTACAATCTGCATGTGGTGGACGACGAGGACAGCGTGTCAGTTGCCAAAGGCGCGAAGCGTAGGGTGCCTCGACGTGATGCGAGTAGCAAAAGAGACTACTGGTTGTCGAAAGGCCTGGGATTCTCGGGAGATGCTAGTGATAGTGACTGATATCATGCCATGTACTACTGACGCTGAACCGGTAATGCAAACGGTACAGTAATGCAAACTGGCGGGTTTCTTCCTCCGTGTGCGCACGGAAAAATGTGCATCATGTCGCCACATGCTGTCTTACTATTCTCTCGTACGCATTAAGAGCTACCTGCTCTGTGCACCTCAGGAAAAATCGAAAGGTGCGATTTCAGCGCCTATTCTGCAGCGCCAGTTTTGGCGGGCGAACACAGTCGCTCATTTGCAGACGTGCAGACGACATGTTCCCGCCCTCCTTCTGGCCTTGAAATATTTAAGGGTGTGCTCAAGATGTATGAAACTAAGTCTAGCAGGTTAAAATGGGAAAACCCTTTGTGTTGCGGGTGCAGGACAGTAATGCAAACGTGATTGCATTACCGGTTCAGCGTCAGTAGTACTTGCTATAGCCAGGCCTCCACGGTGTTCTGATCGCGTGTCAAGCGGACTCAGAGATACTCGGCAGTAGTACACATGTATCTCAACCTTGTTGTACGTCGACATCGTCTTTGAGCCACGACGACTGCTTCTGTTCTACTCTGTATTGTCGAGGCGTTCTTGTTCGGACTGCACACGACAGTGGCTTGTGGCAATTGCCAGTAAGCGAAACGCCGGCTGGCAAAACAAGCGCTTCCGGCGTACGGTCACACCTCCCTGCATCAACCACCATCACCGCCGCCGTCGTTTCCTCTCGGACGAGTAGTTGCACTGCAGTCGCGGGTCGTCAGCGGTCACCGTCCTGCTCGCTCGTTTATGACCGATGTGAGTGCAGTACACGGCGCCAGCCATGGATGCAGCTCAGCTTTTTGTCTCGCAGGGCTACCACGAAACCGCCTATACCCCCCGTGAATCTGAAGGACCGCATCGCAGCACTACAACAGCGCAATGCAGGCTCAAACCATGCAGGCTCAAGTCATGCAGACTTGAAGCAGTCTGCTGGAGCCCCAAACGCCGCGCGCGCGCCAGGTAGCTTACGAGACAAGATCGCCTCTTTCGAGAAGCAAGGTGCCGTTCCCGTCCCGAGGGGTAGTTTTGGGCTAGGTGCACCCCCAGTGGATGATGGGTCATCTCGACGTCGAGGAGAGTTGATGGGAAACCGTGTTCCGGGACTATCCAGGCCAGTCGCACCCGCTCCAACTCATCCGACGCGGGCTACCAGCCCTAGCTTTGCGGACAGAAGTCGTGCCGCCTCAGCAACCTTGTTGAGCGGACCGTCTTCTCGCTCCGTCTCACCTACCATGTCTGCAGATGGAGAGGCGGACAGCTACGGCTCTCTTGAAGCTGCTCTCGAGGAGACGACCTCGCCCCGACATTCTGGAGCATGGCAGGCACGCCGGCGAAGTGTCTCCGACATCGTTGCGAAGTTCTCACTACCTGCTATTGCTGTCGAGTCGCTTCCAGAAGGCCAAGAGGAAGCCGAGTCGTCTACGCCCGCAATCGTCTTGCCCGAGGAACTTCGGGACAGCTCATCCGAACCACATCCTCCTTCATCAATCACACAGGCAACTTCCATAACTGCTGAGAATGCGCCTGACCATAGCGCGTCATTACCTCCGTCAGACGACACAGGTCGGACAAATCCCCCACACCTGGTGGATAGCGCAGAGAGGCCGCAGGCTAGAGAGCTTCATAGCGACGCGGACGGACAGTCATCACCCGCTGTCACGCCGCCGGCAGCTGCAGATGAACCGTCATCCTCAGCAATGGCTGTAGTTGACACACAGGCTGCCAGCGGTCCTGCAGTCGTTGCGGAGCAAAGTGGCCTACCGGTTATTTCGGACGTTTCAGCCGCAACAGAGACGTTCCCTTCTCCTGGCGTGCAGGATCAAGTTGCCACTGCGGCTTTGCCAGTGGCGGCGAGCGATGAGCCGAGCGGTGTGTCTGCTGATACTTCGACGCGCGATGACGTCGAGGAGGCAGGCAATAAAGAGGAAGTAACTACTGACGAGGTGATATCGTCGGCGGTACCCTCGTCGGCGAGTTTGAGCAAGCACCAGACACCTCAAGACAGCTTTGCCTTCCCCAGCGTCGAGACCGTCCCGTCAGTGACTGTCTCACCAGTTCAACCGAAGGTCGTTGATATGGAGGAGCTTGGGAACCAGTCGCTGGCGTTGGACACTCAGGATGCAGTCATCATCACAGAGCCTCCCAGAGTCGTAACGCCTGTCGTGACACGCGGCGTACTCGTCCCAGTCTCGCCCATCTCTCCGCGCACAGACAATTCACCTTCCGAGCCAATACCCAGCTACGTCGAACCCTCGCTAACGCCCAAGACTGCTACCGGTTCATTCCGTGCTGTCGTACACCACAAGGTCACAGAAGGTGCCAATCGCAGCACCAGCTCGCAGGCGCAGCGGGTCTCAGACTTGCGGGCTGTAGACTCACCGAAGTCTCCGGGATTCACTGACCTCGCTGATTTGCTGGCAGACGCTGCGCTGCTGGAGAAGCAGCTGTCGGGGCTCGGCTCACCAAGGAAGCTGCCTGTGACCAACGCTACCCCCTCCACCCCCCCTCCTGCTAGTGCTCTACGCAGTATGTCCGGTCCTAGGGTCGAGGTCACCATCCCGGACCAGCCGCCTGCAAACGATGACGTCTCCACTTCGGGCGACGGCCATGGTAGCTCTGAGTATAACTCGCCACAAGAGTTCCCCCCTATCCCAGCGCCGCGGACACCGAGCCCCGTAACGCCACCCATGGACCGGCGCCGCACTCGTATGGCTTCGGATACTGAGCCACAAACTCCGGGCCCTATCATACCTACGAAGGATCGTCCGCGCAGTAGACTGCTATCCGATACACCGCCCCCTGTCCCTCCAAAGAGCCCCCGTCCTCGATATTTCTCGACTCTCCTGTCCCGTCGGCCGAGTGCCAAAGACGGCCTGATGCCTATGCCGGGCGCGTACCCTCGCGACAGCGTGTGCTCAGAGATGTCCGAGGACGATTCCGTCCTCGCCACGCCCCCATCACCGCGTTTCGACGCTGTGGGATCGGACACGAGCTCTGTGATGAGCTCCAGTCGCTCGTGGAAGATGCCGAGTAAGGGCCTGGCGCGCGCGACGTCGTTTGCGGACCGCCTATGGCACAAGCGGAACAACCGCAACACTGTCCTCATCGCCTCTCCTGGTAAGCAGCATCTCCATGTCCGCAAGAGCCAAGACTCGGGCCATTACGTGCTGAACGCGGGATATCCAGATGACGACAGTCACCTCTCCATTAACACCGCCGCGCGCCCGCGCAAGTCCGAGCCGACGCCCTCCCTTCCCCAGCTCAACCTGTCTTCCGACGCTCGTTTGGAGCGGCAGCCAAACCCCAATGGGAACGAACGGCCTATGTCGTGGGTGTCTGTCTCCAGTAGCATTGGCTCGGGTGGGCTAGACAGTGCTCTGTTCGACTCCTTCCCTTCCGTACCTGATACTGTACCTAACAGAGTTCTCCCCATTCCTGCTTTCTCTGAGAATCATGCTTCCTCTTCAGGGTTGCCACGGGACTCTTTGTCTGGTAGAATTGACACCTTCCCTACCCGCTCGAGTAGCCTGCACCCGAAGCAGCGTTCTGCGCTGCTTTGAGGTTACGAGTAGGCTCCTCCCCAGCCTTCCGCTCTCATGCTATATACGGTGGCCATCTCCTGTTCGTTCTCGTCTATCACTCATCTTGTTATTTGCACTGTTCTCGCCTAATAATCCTATTCATGGAAGCCAATCTCTAACACGATACTGTAAGCTGCAGAATTGAATACATACTTACATCGACGCCCGCAGGCAATTGCTACTCCTTAAAGACGCACACCAGCATCGTTGGGAATACTAAAGTGCATAACCATATAATCATACAAGACGCGACTATAGACTTCATACGGCATGAGAATGTTGCATAGCTCCGATGGACCGCACGACACAGTAACGCGAGTCCTTCATTTCGTCCTGGACGAGGCGGCGCGCTTCAACGCCGCTGCGCCTGCTGCGGTAGCAGGAGGCTGTGGCTCTGAGGACGAACGGACAGCGGTGGTAGGGCCGACTGACGCGGACGACCCACGGCTCTTGCGAGCGGACCTCCTATCTTCCTCCATTTCCTCGTCCGAGACCTTGCGAGCTTGAGCGAAGAACAGCTTTGCGTCGCGCTCGGAGATGTTCCGGATGTGGTACATGTTCCCTGCACGAAATGAGCGTCATCGTGTGTCTCGGGAGATGATTATACTGAGGAGCTATACCTCGCGGGACCAGGAACATGCCGCCTGTTGCCAGAATGAAGCTCGTCTTGTGCACCGTGAGGTTCACTGCACCCTCGATGACATAAAATACCTGTGTTCATGACGTGAGGACGCCACTATCACCTTGACAGAAATGGGGACATCGCGTACGAATGTGTTATCCTTGGTACTCTTGGTGGGCTTCTGCCCATCTGGAGGGATGATGAGTTCTCCGGCGGCAATGAAGTCCGCATCGCCAAAGACCTTCTGGAAGTAGAAGTCATTATTAGCTGCCGCCTTTGGCGTGACCATCTTCGCCGTAAACGCGATGCCTAAATGGCGTTTATTCAACATCAGTCGCTTCCAATTTCAAGGAACACCCACGTTTCGGGATATCCTCCTTCGACTTGTAGTCGATGACCAGGGCTTCAGCCTGCGTGTCCTCATCCCACCCTTCTTCGGGGTTGAAAACCAGAGCCCCTTGCGCTTCGTCGGCGGTCTTACTCTTGCTGCGCGGCGGACGCTTTCTGCGATGCTTTGCACCCAATGGCAGAGGTTCCTCCTTCGGTATCCGATGAATCTCCTTGATGGTCGGCACATACGACGTGCCTGTCTCCCGTCGGCCATACACGACCTTCTCGAGCCTCCACCAGTCGAGTGGCTTATATCGCAGGCGCCTCCCACGACGCAGGCCATCCGTGTTCTCATCATTGGGAGTGACTAAGACAGAGTATATGTGAACATCGGATGCTGCAATAATCGGGATAGAGCAACCGACCTTCCCGCAGGACGTAATTCTTCGACCCCTTGGGTCTACCGCGCGGCTTCTTGGCGCCTTCATTCTCTGTACGTGCTTTCTTGCTCGGCCGTTGGTGTTTCTCGATGCTGTCGTCATCGCCGCGGTCCTGTCCTGTCCGTTTACGCAAGGGCACATCCTCCTCGTCCGTGGGTTCCTGCTCGACCTCGGCAAGACCTCGCGAGATGTTGTCCTCCATCTCATAGTCCGGCTGAGGCACATCCCCAGTATCGCGTTGCTTGCCCTTCGCTTTCGGCGTGGGTTCGTTGTCTGTCAGCTGTTCGACCTGCTCTCGTTCGTCTTCATCGTCCTGGTCCATCTGGGCGAAGCTCGTCCGCCTCGGCGTATGTACACTTGAACGCCGCTGAGAGGATTGTGGACCCTGATACGATTGCGAAGGCTCGTCATCATCTGAGTCGAAGCCTCCGCCCCCGTCAAAGTCCGGCCCACCAAACTCCATCCCGTCATCCACGGGTTCCTCATCCTCACCCTGAGCCACCGTAGACTGTGACAAATTCGAGGGACCAGAATTCCTCGACTGACCAAGGGAACGTCGATGTGAGAAAGCGGGCGACTCGCGCGGAGAGGGCACTTTGTCAAAGTCGACGTCCGAGGAATGTGCGACAGGCCGGGAGGACGAGCCCACCCGCGGAACACTGGAGGTGATCGTATTCACACGGGCGTTCGCAAAGTACGCAGAGGGCGAGTTTGGTATACCTGGTTATATGCGCCCATGTGAGCCATCTTAGGGGCAGACCAGCCAGCCACCCGGCAGCAGTGTGCTCATCTCAAGTACTCACTATCTTCCAACTCCATTGACATCTCCCCGTCCTCATCGACCTCCTGTACGGCCGGCGTCCTTGGAGTCTTCGGCTTCGGTGTCTGCGCACGCCTCTTGCGGGAGTTCTGCACGCGAGGCGGTGTGCGCTGGTCCGCCTGGCTCATAACCTTGTCAAACGGCTCGAACTCGTCCGAGCGGTGGTCGACATAGGCGACAGCCATGCCCGTCTTCTTGCCATGCTGGAAATCATCTGCGCGGTAGGGGATGTACTTGGTTGGCGCTCTTCGGGCGCCACCGACGCTACTCTTGCGGGCGGATGGGGGCATTGCGATCGTCGATGGGCGGGCTCATGAACGTTAACGGAAACTTGAACTCGCCTCAGCCACAAACAACCGGCGGCGACGCGACGATCACGTGGCAACGCGACGATCAAGCGCCCAATGAAGCGAATCCCAACTAAGTACAGAGGCTGGAATTCCAAATCAAGCACTAAACCTATCTGTACATGTGTACCAAGAAGTCAGGAGAGCAAAGCAGGAGGTCGAAAGACACAGTCGATAGTCGCAGGTTCAGAACTAGCATGCAAAGTCAATATAGGCGACATGGCCACAAAACGGAGCAACCTACCCGTATTTGATACGACCCACTCGCTTTCGTCAAGTATCGCACCCACTTGATGCTCTGGTAGTTGCCCTTCTCAAACACTTTGAGGAAGCGCACGATCAAGCCCGACGCGGTGAACATGAGCACCTGGAAGTCGACGTCGATGGGCGGGCGAGCCCACACTTGCCGGGTTGTCGTGCTGGTCAGTGCTGCGTGGGCGGAGAAGGTGACCTCCTGGCCACCTTGTATGCGCGGTATTCTGTGAAGAGAGCTCAAGGTGACACACAGAACGAAGAGAAGGGGGGCACTTACTTCCAGATGACCACATTCTCGGCTGGGTCATACTTCGCCTTCCCGCTTGCCACCTTGCAGTCGACGTTCGTCGTGTTCAGAGGCGTGGGTATCTTCAGGACGACGTTCGTCGCAGACAACTTGTTGCTGAAGTTCGTCTTTACCGTCACGACATACTGCACTTGCGTCGTGCCAATTTCTGTGACTGTAGGTATAACCTTCAAGGGCAACTTCACGTTTGAAGTCGCTCGGTACCTAGGGACCAGCTGAATGTTAATAGCCTCCTTGACATTATGATATAACACTGTACCGCATCAGTTCGAACTCCCCGTCTGGCGGAACGAAACTGATCGTCCGAGTGGAATCAAACTCATTCAACCGCACACACTGGTGGAACCGACAGTCATCCAGCTCGACGGCATCCGAGGCGCCGCCCCCCCGCTCGTTCTTGTCGATAACCAACTTATCATTCAGCCCGAACTTGCATTCCGGTGTTCCGGAAAGGTAAGCTCGCATGAGGATGTGGCCGTCGACGTCCGCGCGCAGGGTCGTCCCTGTTTCGCGCGTCAGCTTCTTAACACAAATCCCATCCCCATCGAGGCGACAATCGCACCTTTGGCGCTCATGCTTAGATTGACAGTTTCTACGACGTCGACAAAGGCTTCGTTCTTCTTGTATTTGACGTCCCCGCGCCGCCAACTTGTAGCGCCTGTCGCTTGCACAGTAATCCTCGATGACTCTTCCTAAACTGCACTCAGGTTTGTCATGGATAGTCCAGATGCACCAGTACGCACTGGTGCTATGTTTGTCGACATGACACTCTCGGTCGTGATGTACGATTTGAGTGTGTCCGCCTCGCTGTTCTGAGGATAGCCGAAGTCACATATTTCTGAAACATGTCAACGTCGCTGGGAAGGCAATATCGGTAGCTTCCCTACCGTCAACGAGCTCGTAAATTAATACGAAATTATTCTTGACCGCTTCCTCGTCGACCTTGCCGAAGTAGGACTTTGCGATGGAGATAAAGCGGTAACAGAACTCGAAGACCAGCGCAGCGTTGGCGTTGCACCTGTGTGCAGGCTCGGTTAGTCGGGCGGAGGATTCGAGTCCGCGTTAGGCATAAGCCAACACGCACTTTGTGACAGCTACAATGTACAGGTTATTGATTCGTACATGGAAGAAGCTGGTCGAGCCGAGGGTGATAATGGGCGAGCGCACGTCGCTATTCGACACGACCTGTATCCGGAACACGTCCGCGATTGACCGCCTGGAATGCGCGGCGTATTGTATGAGAGTCGCCGCAGGCAGCAAGCGAGGGGTACTCACTTGAGATCTGTTCGGTACAGTCGCGAGATGAGGACCTGGTATGACGAACGACAGCAGTAAGTGGTCCGGAGCTTGGGACCCTTCCATGGCCGCTACGCACCTCGCCCTTCTGATTGAAGATGAAGAAAGCCTAACAACCGGGAGGTGGTGAGCCGGAGCGCAGATGCCATATAGACAACTCACCGAGATCATGGCTGCCCGGACGGGACGATAGTGGTGAACGTGGTGGCGGGGCGTTGAGGCGGCGCGGAATGTGACCGCTGATGCTCGATCAGTGACCCGAGCAGAACGGAGATTCCGATGTAAGTCCGTCGGCCTGGGAGTTTCCTTCCATCATAAATTCGATTCTAATGACGTGAATGCGAGATAAGGCCGAATTCAGCTGCCGATATTATGACGCTCTAAGCGGGCTCAGAAGGCGCAGTAAGCTTAGCGGGTGTGATCACTGATTGAATCGCACTCCCACTGGCATGCAATGCCATCTGCAGCAGTGGTCGTTCGGACAGCCCGGTCGCTCACACGGAGACGGGAGTTGGCGAGGAGACAGCGAGGGCAGGCCATCCATATCTTACGACATCCGGCCCTTCTCGAGTGCAGCATCCTGATGGCCAGGGTCTCCTGTGACCTCACCTTCACTTGCCCGTCAGGCGCGTACCTCTTCGCATGTAGTCCCCGTCCTCAGCCGTCGTGCCCAAGACGTAGCTCCATTCTGTACACAGGAATCCCTCCTATGCGGCCCGCTCCTATCATGGCAATATCTCAGCCGTACATCCTGGTCATCGTGCCCAGCACGCAGTCCGACTGTCGCGGTCACCCGACGCGCCCCTTGGCCACCGATCACATCGCGAGTCTTGTCTGCTGACCCGACCCAACGCGACTCCCTGTCTCCGTTGCCAGCACATTATTAATGTTTCCTCTCACATCGAGGCTATTTCGAACCCATGTTTCGCCCACATAATCCTGTCAACCTCTTATATCCCAGCTAGCGGCCAATTGTCGGCCAATCCGCGCGACGAGCACGATGTATAAGAGGTTGAGGACGGACCCAAAGTCAGCGGGCTCACGGTCGTTCTTTGCATTTCGGGCACGTACGTATCGTTCAAGCCTACGGAATGTTGCGCAACCTCGGGGTCCTTCTCTCCGCGGCGACGGCCGTATCTGCACAGCTGTACTGGAATTCAACCCAATTCCTGTTCACACTTGGCGATTCATATACCACAGATGGTTTCAACATCTCCGCGGGCGTGAACTCCCCCAACCCAGGTTACGTGAGTGCCAGACAAACGCCCCACCCGACCTCTGCCTTCCTATCTAGAAGACTGATGCATGATACCAAAGACCTCGTCTAACGGCCCTAACTGGGTTGAATACCTCGGTAAGCTCTCGCCGTCATGGCCGTCGCTATATCCGGGCGCTCGGCTGAGAGGATGCAGGCGGGACGTATAATGTGACCAATACCAAGGTGAGCATTCTCGCTGCTTGGTTGTCGTAATGCAATGTATTCACCGGCGGTAGGTCTTTAACTTAGCATCCGGAGGCGCGACGATTGACGCTGCGCTCGTTGCGCCGTATCTGCCGACTGTCCTGTAAGGCATAGGCAACTCGGTCAAATTGCAGTAGTCCAAACTTACTGTCATCTCCATAGGTCAATTGTGGATCAAGTTTCACAGTTCGAGGAATACCTCGCACCAAAGCCATATGGCGCCCAATGGGATAGTTCGAACAGTCTCTTTGCCATTTGGATCGGTATCAACGATGTGGTGCGTCATGATCCGACGTGTATCCACCACAGACCGCACGCTAACCTGCTAACTCAATTCAGGGCAACTCATATGCTTGGGTAAATCAATTCAGCGGCTTTCACGGGTTTACGCTAATGGATGCGTTGACTGCATCGTCATGAACGTGCAGACGAACGTCACTTCGCAGCCGGCCTTCCATACGATATTGATGGACAGGTTGTTCAGCCAGGTCAGTACTAGCTTCATTCGGCGTAGTCCTGAGCTGGGTCCCAGAATAACATACGTCGGGAACAGGTTGAAATTCTGTACGGTGCCGGAGCCCGGAACTTCCTGTTCCTGACAGTTCCTCCCACCAACCGCGCACCACTGCTCATCGAAGCGGGCCCTACGGCCGTCGCTCAGATCACTGGCGCGCTTGCCGACTACAATGACCAGCTCATCGAGTACGCAGAGCTGTTCGAGGCGAACCACACCGGGACGAGCGTGCGCATCTTCGACTCGCGCCCGGTGTTCAACACCCTGCTGGACAACTACCCCACCTTCGGGTACGTCAACATCACTGGTTACTGCGAGGCGTACGAGAACGGCACGCCTACCATGACGACCCAAGACGCGCCCTGCGAGCCGGTGGCGAGCTACTTGTGAGTCGACAGCGGCACATCCTTTCAGCCGCGGCACACTGACATGATGTGCACACCCCCAGCTGGCTCAACACACTGCACCCGCTGTACACCATCCACAAGTGCGTTACCTCCGAATGCCTGCCGCGACGTGCTTCCCGGCTGATGCGTCACACCATTACAGCATTTTGGCGCACGCCATTGCGACGGCGCTCCAGCTTTAGGCACGGGTCCTGGATCGCAATACACCGCTGGCGCCGGGGAAGGTCTTTAGGTTAGACTCGGATCGAACAGGCGTACTGCACGTGTAGATTTCGTAGTCTTGGGACATATCAGATACGGATCCCTACGGGCAACCTACCGATCATGAATGATGAACCTACTTGCTTGCTGAGTAGTGCACATCGGTCCCTGTAGCAAACCCACTGACAGTGTGAGGCACGGGTGGCTTTGTCCTATTGTCGTCCATTTGTGCTTAGGCCTATCCGGCGCAGCCATCGATCGTCCGGATTGTGGACGGAGCCGAAGGCACGTTGGGTGCCACCGTGCACGGAAAGGCGTGTTACTGGCCGCCCTGCTGCAGGCTTCTGAGACCGAGGTATCCAGTGCATGTCCGGGCTAGGGACAAGGTTTCATAGGCGCACTTGTTTCGCACACACGCATTCACGGGTAGCGTAACGATACAGAGCGATCACAACGCGTCACTCTGATACTGGACATGAGTGAGATAGTCGTGGCTGAAACGGGGAGTGCTCACACCCTCGAGCCGCATGCGGATCCCCTCGAGACGTTCGGTGAAAATTGTGCGGGATGTGCGACCGTGCAGACATACGCGGAAACGGATGGCAGGCGAAACGGCTCTGGCTTGTCCGTCATCCAGCAGATCCGATGACCGTGCGGTGGTGTCCTGGGTCGCGCGCGGTGACACAAAGACAACCCGGTAGCTGGGTTGCCCAATTAGGCGAAGAATGGAGAGACACCTACTGACTGCGACCACAACGCTGGTCCGTAAAATAAAATTCCGGACCGTTTCGCCTTGACGGACAGTGGGCACTTGGCAGCCCAGGAGCTGATCACAAACAGCAAGCCAGATGGGTACACGCGGATTGTATTGTGCAGTAGGTACTCAGGCATGGTGCACGGGATGAGGGCATACATGACTCACCTAATACATCCCTACTTGCTGTAACTGCATGGTGACGGAATCATATCGCCATTGATACACGACGACATGTACGGTATAGCTGACAGCGTATGGCCAAAGATGAATGGATCGATGGACCGATATTGTTGTGGCGTGCATGCAACATTGGCGCGGCCGGGAGGTCAGCACAAGACTCATGCCGGCGCCCAGAATACATTCATCAGCTGACGCAGGGAGAACACAAGGAGCCGACGGAGCTGTTCACTCGACCCTGCGGCCGAGCGCGAGATCTTGTTCTCGGAAGATACAGGTGTCTCGCCGAGCGCGGTGAGACGTCGATGCTCATGTAGCGCTCATCTTCGGTGAGATAGTGCGCACGAGCTGCAGATATAGGATTTTAGTCTCTTGGACGGGCGTAAGTAACGGCATCCGCTGACAGATCTCTGGCACGGTCAATGAGTTGTCTGCCCCCTGTGCAGCGATGTGAAGGTCGAGTAGCATCAAGCTGAGAGCTCAAGCGCTCAACACGGACAACATCGACAAAAACAGGTTACTTACACTTCCGTTGCACCTGCGTCGAAGTATATGGCCACTACTTCGCCGTACCGAACAACTGACAGGGACAAACGCCTAATCGCCTCCATGTACCGTGCCCGGCGGGAGCCTCCTGCGGACTTAACGACGATGTCAGAAGAGAACGACAGCGGAGCTGTTACGGTGATCTTCCGTCATCGGCACAAAGCCTCTGGAGTCTTCAGGAAGCAAGTGACAATATGACGGACCCTGATACCGGCACCAGCCGTCGTGTGCCAGAAGACTTCCAGTGCTGAAGGTTGAATGGGCACGGATCTTACTGACCTACGCAATGAGAAGCGGTTCATCGGCCCCATCCTCGGGCCTCGTTGGCCAGAAAGCGCGGTCCGTTCGTGCGGCCGACAGACTGCCGAGAGTTAAGTGAAGGCTTCGTGTCTGTTGCGTGAAGGCCAAGAGAAGAGCCGTATTGATGAGCTGTGATAAGGGGCATTGAGCACAGCTCCTTTCGAGACACAAGCAAGGCGGAGAGCGGCCGTTGTCGGGGCCTCGTTCCATGTCAATCAAGGCTCGGCTAGCGGAGACACGTCTGGAGCGAACAAGACGATCAACACAGCACTAGCGGTAGGAGCAAGCCAGAGAGCATACTGGATTGCGGGGAACGTATTTCAGGCCGTCGGAGTGCGGAACTTGGGCGGAAGCCACCGTCATGACGAAAGCCCTCATTGCCGGAACAACCCATGAGCTTCAATGAATGGGCTGACTTGCTGAATTCTGCTCGCTGTCACGCACAGCCCCCGCGACAAATGCGCGACTTGAGCGTGCTGGGAGACTCGTAGCGATTGCACCAATTCGGCAACCTGCCCGCGCCTGAGCGATGCACAATCGTGCATTGTGCTACCAACATGCAGCTCACGGGACGGGCCCAATGCATGGAGCAGATCAGGGTTGTCCGAGCCTAACCAAAGGTAGAGTGCACCTGAGTGCACGGAGGCTCGCATGCGATCGATCGACGGTCATCTTCCAGTTGAGAAAGGCTTGAGGAGGACAGACACCGCTACCTCACGACATTATCGAATGTGATCTGACCAACCGATTTCCGGAGATACGGACGTGGTCTGTGGTGGGGATGGGCGGCGCGGAAGATCCTTGAGTCTGTGACGCATGACCAAAGGCGAAGGCAGCGCGGAATGAAATACGAGGTGCTCCCCGGCGGGAGCAGATGAGCATGCGAACGAGCTACGTCGCTGGCAGGAAGACTGCGAACCTTGTGAGAGACGGCCGCACTGCTGTCGTCACATGAGCGCCAGAACGGCTTTTACGCTCACAAGATTGGTGTACTTCTCGGGTGTGACTACAGGGATGTGTCCACGGCGAGCGTTATGCTCTCGGCCGCATTACTTACTGGGCGTCGGAAGTGAACAATGGGGTGCGTGGCAGGCCACAAGCCGCCTGTGGACTGCTATTCGGATCATGGGCGACGCGGCTGCGAACGCTAGCCTTGCTGGGCATGGATGCAGGAGTTGCCATGTGTGGCCGTGTTCGCGACGGGGCCGCTGCGGAAGGTGATTGAGGAGATAGGACTGCGAGGCTCTGCGAGGGAGGTGTGTCCCGGGCGCGAGGGCGTCTGTATTAGGCACTCGATCAGGCAACGGGGCAGTGCACGGTTGCCTAATGCGTGCGCGGCGCGTGGCATGTGTTTGCGCGCGCGACGGAGATATGCGCAGACGACGGGTGATGGCGAAGCGGGCGCAGGCACTGGGAGTGCTCGGGGGACGGAGCGCGCTGCCCGGCCACAGAACATCGCTCGCCAGCGGACGCCAGCGGGGGCAGGGTGACGCTGCTCGCCGCCTCGTGGGGTTAGGCGCAGCGAAGCGTTGAGAATCTGAAACGGAGATTGCGCGGAATACCTCCTCGGATAACCGGTGGCTGCCGAAGGATGTTACTCAAAAGTTTATTGCCTCGCGCCCGCGTCCGACGCCGGAGAAATGGAACAAGGTCCGCGGCGGCAGGGCAGGTGGCCGGCGCGGAAGGGGCAGGTCGCGGCTGGCACAGTGGCCCGCGGTGGGCAGGAGCAGGCAGGAGCCTCCGTGGGCGAGCGGGGCCATCACGGGGCAGGTCGTCAAGGACGGGCTACCGATGGCATCGTAGCAGCCGGATCATTGAGGCGCACAGGTACACGAGCTATCAAGTCACAGGCGGCATTTTCTGCGATTTCGGTGAGTCGATAACATCTTATCGGCACAACACTCGCCGTGACATATATTCCTCTTTTTAGATCGTCTGCAGCCCGACTGGGGCCATATGAACACGGGACCCAGACATGTCGCCCGAGCCCATCCCTTAAATCCTCCTCCGTCCCAACCCCCATGTAGCCCGAATTTCTCCATGTCCGCACGCGTCGCCCGCTCTCCCCCACCCAATGCACTCGCGCACATCCTCGCCCCACGATCGCCCCGACCCCGCCAGGGGTCCCCGCCGCCAGGTGATCCCGACTTCTCTCCTCCCGCCCGGCTGCTCTCTCAGACAACCTTGCCGCCTATCCGGGCACTCCATCCAGGCCTGCCACTCCCACCCCCGCATCCTCAGAGCCCCACCGCGTTCACCGGCTCAGGATACACTCGCCTGCACTCTCCGAGCTATCCCGTCGCGTCGGGAAGCGGCCTCGGTCAGTGTCCTCCGCGCGTCCCGTACGTCCATGATTCTAACGCCGGACATCCCGCAGGCCTTCGCCGATCGGTGGACGAGTCCGACCCCGAGGGCGACTCGCAGGAACCACCGAAGAAGAAGCGTCGCCGCCAGGCCCTCAGCTGCACAGGTGCGGGTCTCTCAATTAGAGTTGCTCCGTGAGATTGATCTGACGGCACACGCGTTCCTCGCGCGCACTCTTCAATCATTCTTCCTCCATTCCCATCTCTACTACGGACCCCGCGGATATCGATGCGGGCACCTTAGAATGCAAGCGGCGCAAGATCAAGTGTGATAGGTCGGTGTCTATCTCATCTCCGTCTTGGTTTCGGTTCTGATTATGGATAATCCTCCCACTTGCAGGGCACAACCCTGCGGCCCATGCACCCGGCGCGGGGAGCCTCAGAAATGCCAGTGGCACATCATCGAGCCCATGTTAGTACTTCTCGATCCCTATCACTTCCTGCCCTGATGGTGCCCGACCAGGGAGAAGTACGTGACGCGCGCCGAATATGACGATCTCAAGACCAAGGTGGTCGAGCTCGAGGCTATGGTAAACCGTCTAACTGCTGGCTCGTTTACCGTCCCGCCGATACGGATGGTTGCGCCCGCTGGCCCTGTTTCATCAGCTCCGGTTCCACGCGTTGAGCCAATTCAAGGAACAGCCATAACGCCATATCATGCGGCGCCGCCTCCATCAATGCCTCCGTCGCTATACCATGCCATGCCTCCCAGCCGTCCGATCCCAACTCGCGGCGAGTCCTCTTCTCACCTTCACAGGCACAACCGGCAGGTAGTGGCTCACAGTCCGTCGTCCTCGCGTCCGTCCACATCACAAGGATCCTCTGTCCACACTGCAGCTGCGGCATCGCCTGTAATGGAGCCGCCGTACTATCCTACTAGCCCACATGCACCTTCAAGCATGCCGTCCACACCTGTTGCCGGATCATCAGGGCCCGTGTCCTCTCGGCGAGCCTCGCTGTCTGTCGCGGCCATTACCAACCCGAGTCCCAGTGCCTCCTACCACCCTGAGTCCCGGCCCCAAGCCCGCCAAAAAAATTCAGCGCGCAGACGCCTCTACCGCCGGGTCGGCGTCTGCGCCGGGATCAAGTACATTCAGGCTCGGCACAGGCGTCGCACTCGACCCACCACCTCCCGCACCACCACCACGATCTCCTCCGCTCTCCCACCGTCGCGAAGCAGAGGGCTTCCCTCATTCCGGCATAGCGCGCCAGCCGCAGGTATATTTCGCTTCAAGGCCTCCATCGCGCTCACAGCATGTGCCTGGGCCGTATCCTTATTCATCTGCTGCGACGCCTCATTTGTACGGTAGCCGACCCCACAGCCCTCTCAGCGGCATGGCTTCCGATGACAGGGACCTGTCGGTACGCTCCCGGTTGCCTCGGCAGGACCACGAGGGGCGGCGTTGATCAGTCTCATGAATCAATTTTGAAATTCAGTTCCTGCGGCGTAGTGTTACATCTGTGGCTAATAGTTACATTGCAAACCCAGTAGTATAGTGCGAAGTCCCTACCTAACGTGTAACCCCCTGTTCATCTGTCTTGTACTGGTACTGTCGTCGTGTCATCGGTCGTATATACCCCTACTCGTAACTTTATTACATTTGTCGACTTGTAGCCCCTGTTCATAGGATGAAATGCTCGTAATATAGTCACTCATACCGGACCACGTTCTCGGGCCTGCATCGCCGCCTAACCTGCAGTTGGATTCTTCACGTCGTGAGGCCCACCGGCGCTCAGTTACAGTGCCACTACAAGACAGCGTGTAGGTCAAGGCAATGATCATACATATTCTGGTTACTACGATACATCTCGAATACTCATCACTGGCGTACTGGCGTATCAATGGAATGCATGGGCGACGAATGGCTGCATATAGCATAGGGGGTCGGGGAGAGATCATGGCAGTCATGCACCTGGTGCGCTGACACCTGCGCCCGCGCTGGAAGCATAGCATAGGCTTCGCTATTGAGCGGACTTGCCATCAGGCACGTCATACGCGGCGTTCAGCAACATGCCAAGCCCTGCCAGCGAGACGACGTTCCCCACAGCCCGGAGATGGAGGAACGGGGATAATAGCAAGACGAAGCAACGGCGAAGGGCGTTCAAGGCAACACGACAAGCGACGGCCAGTCGGCCACGATCGAAGGCGATACGCCTGTATCTCGCCGAGGTATTAGAAGACGGTGACGCCAGATTGAGTCCCGGTGTACTGCGACTTCATGTCGTCCATGTCAGTGCCGTCGTCCTGGCTCTTATAGTCGTACTGAGACAGACTGCCCATGTCGGAGGCTCCTGTGGTCGATGAGAACGACGAGCGGCGCCGGAGTCTGTCAGACTGCGAATAAGCCATGCTGCTCGCCGAGCGGTCTGAGGGCCCGATGGCGCTGCCAATGACGCTCGCGGTGTCGGTACCTCCCGTCCCAACGTCCTGCGAGATGATAGAACTGGCGTAGCTCCCGTAGGTGCTCCGCTTTGCGCCATTTGGACGCTGCACGCCCGGGCCGAAGGCACCACTGGCGGCAAACATGGGCAATCCTGACGAATATGTGGCCTGGGAGCGCAGAGATTGCACGTCCGACGGTATGTAACCCAGGGCGTCATGTGTACGGTAGAAGCTAGCGTCAAAGCGGCTCGGGGTGCCGGATCGGCGACCTGTAGAAGAAGCATCAGATACACACGTCAATCTACGTACGCGGAGATATAAGCGCACCGTCACCAGTTAAGCCATTACCCAGATAGTCACGAGCACTAGTCTCGTGTCTGCGGAACTGGTCCATGGCCTTCGAAAGTGTGCGCCGTGGCTTGCTGAATTGAATCATGCTGGGCTGCAAGTTACTCAAAGGTCCTTCGACGAGGCAATTCTTCTCCTTGTAGTGCGTCAGCAGATAGTGCCAGAGCGGATGCTGTGGGATTGAATGAGAAGATGTACGGCACTATATACAGCAGTCACCCACCTTGCTCAGAACCTTCGGATTACCGAGAATGACGACACCATATTTAGCGCGGGTGAGGGCGACGTTGAGACGTCGTGGGTCGTTGAGGAAACCGATGCCCTGGTGCTCATTGCTTCGGACGCAACTGAGGATGATGTAATCCTTCTCCCGTCCTTGGAAGGCGTCAACGCTGGCGACTTCGATCTCCTTGTACAGATCCTTCTTCAAAGACCCGTTGAACTGCATGTAGTTGACAATGTACGAGCGTTGACCCTCATACGGAGTTACAACTCCGATTTGACTGGGGACGACGCCGGACTTGAAGAACTTTGTAACGATCTTCTCGACGTTCGACGCTTCGGTCCTGTTAGGCGAGCATGGCTTAATTGACGGGCGTACGTAAAGGGCGCGTCACATACCTATTCAGGAAAGAGGTTCCACTAGACGAGATCTCCTCTTGGCCCAGGTTCTGATAGAAGAACATCGGCGTGTCAGGAACGGGCCACGGAAAGTCAACATTTTTTCTCAGACGCTCCGGAGCCGTAACTCCGTTCTGCAGCGTCCCTTCGTAGAACATATTTGACGGGAACTCCGACAAGCAAGGGTGCATGCGGTATTGCACTTGCAGACGGATCGGCCGATTGCCCAGGACGACCAGACGTTCGAAGAGTGACTGCGTGAGTCCCGCGCGGGCCGCTTTCTTGTTCATGATGACCGGACCCAGTTGCTGCGTTCGAACGTGAGCACTCCACGATGCGCGGAGGGAGAACCCGAACACTTACCTGGTGATCACCGACCAGGACGACCTGCTTGCACCCGAGAACCAGAGGAATCATACATTCTGCATGGATGCGGAATTAGCACCTCTTTCGCCGCAGCCAATGAGAGCGGAAATACTTACCGGGCTCCGCGGCCTGAGTCGCTTCGTCGATAAGCACTGTGCGGAACTTCAGCTTGCTGAGACGCGGATCGCCGGCGCCCACACAGGTGCAGCAGATGACGTCAGCGGCGGTCAGGATCTCCTTCTCGCACTGTCGAATCAACGTCTTGTACTTCCTCTCGTCGTTGGAACTCAGCTCGCCCTGCTCGGTCTTGAGTTGAATGAGCTTCTGCAGCTCCACGTGTGTCGTGTTATTGGCAACCTGCTGATGCAGAGTCAAGAACGAGACAGACGAGTCCAGTGCCTCGCGCGACTTGGCCGTCAAACGAACGACTTTGAGGCCAGTGGCGTGAATCTTCTCGGTCAGCTGGTCGACTGCGACGTTTGAGGGTGCGCAGACGAGGACTTGGCCGGGATTCATCTTGGCAAGATGATATACGATGGAGGCCGAGGTGACCGTCTTGCCCGTGCCCGGGGACCCTGAATCAAACTGATGGGCTTCTGCAGGACGCTCTTGACGGCATACATCTGCGAGTGGTTGAGTTCCGGAAGACCTGGCGCCGAGAAGCGCTTCGGCATCTGAGTGCGGAGTACTTGAGGTTCCAATTCGTGTCCGAGTAGTTTGTGATACTATGTCTGCGTCAATATACGGCATACCAACTGTAAGCGGGGTGAAACGCTCACGATGTATCCGCTGACGCTCTTCTCGTCTACAGCAAATGTCTTCATGGCTAGTTGCATCCTGTCGAAACTCGTTGATTTCCAGACGAAGTCCGCAGTGAAATTGTGTGTCACGTCCAGAGGTACGCCCTCGGACCTGCGAAGCTCTAACCCAATCTCGTCTGAGACATCTGGGAAGTGTTAGAATGAGTGACAAGTGGATCACAACCAAACTCACTGTTCGGGATCTTGATGACATGCCCGTCGCCTTCCCAAGGCTTGTGAAGTTGACCGGCGTACCTGAGTCGGAGCTCGTCACCAACCGCCAATCGCACTTCGCCACTCTCTAGCTTTGGCAGACAGAACCACGCCACACGTTTCTGGTTGAGACCGAGGTCCCAGCGAACAGAGATGTCCGTCTGGGTCTGGGACTCTTTGAGACGTTTGTCATAGTCTGCCTCGATCTTCACCAAAGGGCCGAATATGTTCTGATACTGATATGCGTCTTCGTACCGTAGAAGGATGGGCTGGGGTTCATCATCTACCCCGGGCTTCTCGAGATCTTCAAGTGTCGCACTCGCATTCTCGCGCCACAGGTCTTCGAGGCGATTGATCTGCTGGAAAGAAATTTGACGAGACCTGAGCTGCTCGGTCTCGCTCGGGGGCTTTACGAGCCAAGACAGGAAGGAGCGATCGTCAATGAGTGGTGCCCAGAGAGCTGCATTCCACGATATGTCCTTGTTTATGGCTGCGCAAGGTTGGCTGACAAGGCAATATCAATAAATGACGGTAGTCACACGAGATGATACGTACCGACACAGCAACACGACGACGGTATCGCTTTTAGCGGGGATGAAGCCAAGCATGAATACATTCTTGCTACCGCAATTGTAGCATTCGGGAACAGTTTCTCCAAGGGGGCTTTCCGCATGGAGAATGACCTCCTTATGCTTCGCGCGGACAAGGTGATTGACAATATGCGAGGCTGAAGTATTTCCGCGCGAGTTACAGAACCACTTTGAACAAACGAGGCATTTGACGACGGAGGCCGGCGAATGTATCCCGCAGTAACTACGAATACAAGCGTTAGAACAAGCATATAGACGCGTGTACATATTTCACTCACCTGCAGGCGTGCGGCGGTAAATCGACCTGACCCTCGTCTTTCAAATCGTCCAAAACCGCATCAAATCCTCGTCCGTCCGCACCACTCCAGTGTGTAGTACATGGTTTGGATGCCCATTTGAAGGTGCATAAGACCGGTCGTCCGTGAGAGACAAGCTTTCCAGGTCTACCGATACCTGACTTTGGCTGTTGGTATTGGCGGTGTATATGGACGAAGTGTCGTCCACGATGCCAATGCCGCCGCCGTATGACGAGGCAGATTCATACTGAAGATTATCAAACGAATCCATAGCGAAAAGGAGAGAGATTTGGCGGTGTAAGCAGAAAGTACAGAGGTGGTTTGAGTCAAGTTGTGGGTGGCGGGACCGTGTTCGCGCACCTCTGCTTACGAGTTCGCGCGCCATGCAAATATCACGTGATACCCCACGCTCTGCCCTCGATCGAGTCTGTAACTGAAGCACTTCAAGCAGTCAAGCAAGCCAAAAGCAAACTCGTCCGCTACCAGAATTGCGTACGCCGCGGACATCCCAAAGCACCCAGACTCAGACAGCTTGTACAATGTCCGTGTTGTCGAGGAGTAACGGTCGTCCCGAACCAGAGGTTATTGTCAATGTGTGTTACCTTCCTCTTAGTACTCAATGTAACGCTCGATTGGAAAATGCCAGTTCGCAGATGGGCACGCTTACTCGAAAGGCAAGATGGAGGAAGCATTTCGGAATGGGTTTCTAGACAAGCCCGCAACGAAGCCCAAGGAAAGCACGACGTCCAAGCGGGAAGACGTCGATCTGCTGGTAAGCCCCTACCGCGAACGGCACACGCAGGTTACAAGTCTCACCGCATCGAGTCATAGGTGCATGAGTTGGAGATCACTCGAAGTCAGGCAGAGAAGCTATTGATCGAGAAGAATGGCGATATAAAGCTTGTCCTACAAGCATGGATAGAGCCCACTGTATAGACGGTGTTTCTTCAGTCTACTCACGTTCATTCTACATACCATGGACTACTCATGAGTCCCACCTTGACCGGGCACATTCTCAAACGAGACTTGCGTCCACAACAAAAGCTGTCATGGTCATACCCTTGGCAGGTTGCAACTACGTATGACATCCTAATCCGTACAATGACTCGAACATCTAACGGAAGACGTCCCACCAGTACTGACACTAATATCACAGAAAACATCGTGACAGAGCCCGACAATATGCACAAGATATAACTGAAGAGACCGTAATGCGAGGAACACGACTAAGTGAGTATATGAAAGACGTTCGAGGAGCGGTATCGTCATGGAGGTATGTGTGTGTGCGTGAGAGTAGGTCATCGTCTGCGATGCCCCATGTTTCGAATCCGCGGTCGTGTTGGTGTCTCTTCGTTTGACGGTGGTAGACGAGCTATAGTCGACGGGCCCGCACCACTACCACCGACGAGCAATGGGGCAGCCAGTCTTGCGGCTGGCGCGGCAGGATCATCATCCTCGAATGGCGATGCCGACATCACTGACGCACGGCTAGACGGCCCCGGACCCTCCACTTCCGTTGGCGTGTGCATCCAAGTCGCCATAACGTCCTCTTCCTCTGCATCATGTTGTGTTCAATGATCTATGCATCGCACTCGAAGGCCAATCTTACCATCGAGATCCTGATCCATGGCGTCCACTTCTGCTTGTTCGTCCTCTTCCTCCTCCTCACTGTCCTCATCATACAACCCACCAGGCGGCTCGCCCACCCACTCCTCGTCTCCCTCTTCGTTCGCGAAGTCCACACGTCCAAGACGGTCGACTCCATCCGGTTGCTCGCAGCCACACACCACCGCCCTTCGAAGACGACTTGCCAGACGCCAACGATGCCTGTAAGCAGATCGCGCACTTGCGAGCCGTCCCGGATATCCCACATCTTGAGTGTGCCATCGCTTCCGCTGAGCACCTTGAACTCGTCGTGCTGGAAGCACGTGATAGCACCGTTGTGAGCCGCGAGGGTGTGATGATGTTCGCCAGTGTCCGGGTTCCATACACGCAATGTCGAGTCTGCGGCAGCAGAGACGAGGTAGGATGGAGATAGGCCCAGCAGACCGACGAGGGAGGTGTGTCCCGTCAGCGTGTGTTGACATTGGCCGTTCTGGAGATTCCATACGCGCACGGTGCCATCCATAGAACCCGAGCACGCAAGGTTGCGATGAATATCTAGTACCACGCTGTACACTGAACATTTGATTAGAATGACCGATGGCACACAGTCCGCAAAGCCTCACCTTTCTGCGTATGGCCAACGAGGACCCACTTACAGGTGCCCGTGATGATATCCCATATTCGGACAGTGCAATCGTAGCTACCGGAAACTAGCGTCCGACCGCGTGCTGCAAGCGCACGAACGGCATGGTCGTGTCCTTCAAGATGCAGTTTGTGGTATGGGTTATCTTCCACGTCCTCCTGCATCGTGTCCCCGTCAAACTCAGCGGCACGAAGCCTAAACTAGACACTCACTTCAGATGGGTCAACCTCGTTGTCGTCCGCTCCATAGCAGCGGTACTCGTCATCTCCAGGCTTGGGTAATGTCCACACGCGGAGCGAATGATCCCTACTACCGGTCACGATAAGGGGACGCTTTGGCCACTTCTCTCGCGTGATGACACCTCCCTCGTTCTCGACGTCGATCATCTCCGGCTTGACTATCGCTAGACATCGCACTGTACTCGTATGTCCGCCAAACACATGCGTACAGCGCCCGTCTCCAGATTCCAGATACGTACAGTCCGGTCGGTCGACCCACTGACGAGAGTGTTCTTCGTTGCCGCCAGCGCCCATACGCCGCCTTCATGACCGTCTAGCGAACGCAGAAGTTCCCCCGTGGCGGGCGAGTAGACGTGAATCGAGTGATCATCCGAGGCGGAGATGATGCGTCCATGAGAGAAGATCAGACATGTCACCACCGAACGCCCATGCGCAGGGAATGTGATACGCTTCGGGTTCTGGTTCTGCACCCAGCGCGTCCGAGTAAGATGCCGCGACTTGAATAGAATCTTGTATGGGTGGGGTAGAGGCAGTGCGCCAGGCGCAGGTAGCCCCTGACGTCGTCTCCGAGCGAAGATGGCGTCCGCGAACGCGATCTCGGAGCCACGCCCAAACCATATCTTCGTGCTGCGGAGCAAGTCTCGCCAGAGGACGGGGTCGGAGTCGATGATGGCACGCCAGGCCTTTGATACACGGGAGGCGCGAGCGAGATCGGAGAAACTCAGGTAACTCAGGACATGCGAAACCAATTCTGGCGGGAGGATGGTGAGGAAGTCGCGCGCCAATGTAGGTGTCAAGATAGAATGTAGTGTTCGCAGGACCGACAATGGAGAGTGGCGGAGGAAGGTGAGCAATACATGAGACTGAAGTTGCGGAGGAAGGGTCGAGTAGTGACAGAGCAAGGCGGGAAGCGTCAAGAGGGTCGTCAGCGACAGGTCGGGCTGTACAGGCGCTTGGGGTGGCTGAGGTGAGGAGTGCCCACTGGGCGGGGCGGATGGCCAGATACTCTCTGGTGGCGGTGAACCGTGAGGTGAAGGAAGAGGGGATGGGGAGCGGCTGCATTGATCGGCGAAATATGTTGTAATGGTGCAGGCTTCGCCCTCTTTCGTGGCGGAGTGTTGGTCACGACGCCGGAGATCGTTTCGATACCCTCCATCATGTCCTCAGTGCTGTATGACCTCTTCCTGCCATAGCGTTCGATAGCTTCGACAAGGCCTACCTCCTTGGCGGCTTCGCCGTCTTCATCCCGACGCAACAACCTCCAATGCGCGCCACCGACGACCTCGTCTTCCTCGGGCATCTCTTGCTCGCCGACTTCACCATCGCGGAACGTGGCCTTGCCTCCACCAGGAAACTCGAGGCGGAACTCCCGTAGGGACTTTGGCAGATGGGCATTGAGAAGTGGGTAAGTCTTCGGATCCTTGGGAGACGAAGGTGCGGGAGGGGAGGGAGCGGAATGGGCGCGTAGGTAGTTGTGGTCGTAGTGGTCGTCACAACCCTGTGTGGCAGTCAAAAGGATGTCAAACCGTATGTAGAGGGCGTGAACATACTTTGTGGTCTGCACCGACGGTGCTAGTTGTAAGAATGGCCGATGGTGGGAGGACATGGTGGTAGCAAGAAGAAGAGCGCGCCTGGTTGAGGGCGACGACGATGTTGGAAGCGCGTCAGGCCAGACGCAACAGACGCGACGTGCGCTCGGCTCCCCGCGGCGGACTTCAAATCCCTGGCCACACGCGGTCGAGCCCTCCGCAGAGCCGTCCCCTTCAGTTCGATGCGCCCAGCCTTTGTTTCTGCACAATCAACAGCGAACACGTTGTGGGTGTGTCGTGACCATGGATTTCGTGTTGCCCTGGGCCAACCACACGTTGCGTCTACCCGTCACATACACCGAACCTGCACCGAACACTACTACCACTCGCGATCGCCGACTCAGCGAAATACTGTCCTTTCATCGCCGATCCCGACACGCTCATATGCAACTAATTGAGCTATATTTCATCGGCTTTGAACAGCCATTGATATGACAGAACAGGATCCTGACTCCGTGTTTTTATTCACGGACACCCCGTAATCGACTTAAGCAGTTTCCGCACGACTTCCGCACAATCCCAGCAACAAGAGTTGCGATAATGATTCGCAGTGGTGCACGCGTGGTATTGATCTCGGCTTCAATGAAGTACTCTAAAAGTGTGGGGTGTTTGAGTATGTCGGCTACTGAACTTAGCTGTGAAGGTGAATCGGAGAGGGTCGGGGTAGCTGCCGTGGGCATACGGAGCTGTCGTCATTGTCGCGGATGGTTTGATGAATGTCTAGGGTATGGTAGGATCTTTGAGCCATGATGGAATGGCGGCACTTAAGAAGACGTCCTAGGGACCCACAGGTCTATAGGGCGAGGGGCCTGTGGTGGCCTGTGGTAGACAACGATCGTCACGCGTCGAGCTCAGTGAACGAGCATGGCCAGGCCGAGATTGCCATATCAAGCAGGCGGGGATATGGGCGCCTATGGGCGTCGACTCCGAGACGCCCGGAGTCGGCCAATGGAGTAGCGTCTATGAACAACTCTCCTGCGAACGCCCTTCATAGCACGTCCGTCCCTCCGCCTACGACCGCCTCTTCCCGTTTTCCTTCCCGTTCACTCCTCAACGCCGTTCAGTCTCACCAGCGGCGCGCTGTCGCTGTCGTGATCGCCGCCCAGCCCCCCGAGTCGCGTCGGCCGAACGGCAGTTTTCGTCGATTCTACCCACCGCATCTCGATCTGTACCTGGTTCAGTCTCTGCAGTGGGCCGCTGCAACGCGCCGAGCAACGCTGGTGCTCTTTGACTGTCATTAGCCCTCCACAGCGACGCTGTTCAGTCATTCCGGGACTTTCGATCGTGCGGTAGCTGGATTCGGAAGAGTCGATCTGGGCTGCGTGTTGTGCGCACTGGCTCGGGCGCGACCATCGAGCTTACACGGGTGAAAACAGGCGACCAGCGCGGATCCCACTTCGCGAGCCATTATAACAATGTCAGCGTCTTCTAACTATCCCGGATACTACCCTCCCTCTTCACAAAGGCCCCAGTCGACCTCCTATGCATCCACATCGTCCCTACCCCAGCGCGGACGGGAACAACAGGCGCAGCCGGGACCCTCGCCCTCCTCTTCATCTGTTCCGATTGATCCGTCGCTCTCGATGTATGGCTCACAATACTATCCCAACACACAGTACCAGCCCCGACCCCTGCATCCGCCGCAGCTGAACGTCCCGACGAACCTCTCGTCGCCCTCTTCTCAGGCGTCGGAAACCATTGCGACGCCTCCCACAGAACATCGACAGACCCCGGGGTCGTCAAGCATGAACGCCAACGGCAAGCGACCAGTCTCACCCACTCGTACGCAGTCCGGCGATGTGCGGAAGAAGTCTCGCAAAGACGATGACGGCGACGAAGCTCAAAGTCCGGGCGCGGAGAAGGGTGATGACGCCCCTAAACAGAAGTCGACGCGTGGATCACGGTGCGTGGTGGCATGCTTGTCCCTTCTCTCGTGCTCACCTGCGTGATCAGAGCCTGCAT
This sequence comes from Fomitopsis serialis, assembly GCF_022376445.1. Lineage (NCBI taxonomy): Eukaryota > Fungi > Basidiomycota > Agaricomycetes > Polyporales > Fomitopsidaceae > Fomitopsis > Fomitopsis serialis. The sequence goes on from NW_025955062.1 coordinate 128,297, forward strand.
GGTATGCCGCCGGCTCAAGATGAAGTGTGTCGGCGCGGAAAATGGCCCACCGTGCAAGCGTTGTCAGGCGGGCAACCATGAATGCGTGTTTGAGGAGTCAAATCGTGGGAAGCGTTCGACGAAGTATGGTCCCTTCTTCCCCGTCCGTGTACTCATCTTAACTCCGCGCGACAGAAAACATGAGATCCTCACGCGCTCGTTGCGTAAGATGGAGCGCACTCTTGATACCATATTCCGCTCGCTCGGTGCACCGCCCTCTGATGGTCCCTCGCGTTCGCCCTCGCCCTCGGGGCAGCCACCACCCTCGGGCGAGACGCATCCACTCCTGGCTTCGCCTCCACAGTCGCCTAGACCTGAAAGCGTCCCTGTGCACCAAAGTCAAAGACGATCATCAGACCAGCCGCCTCCCTCACCGAAGCTTCCCTCGCTCCCAGATGATAACCTGAACCCTCTTGGCTTGTTGGCGGAAGCCAGTCTAGCGAACCGACGCGCGCAGGCTGGGGCGAAGAGCGACCTGGCGAGTACAGCGATGCTTGCACAGAGGCAGGAACCCAACAGGATGGGCGTGGCGAGCGATCTGTATTTCAAACCTGGTGCGTCATTCCCTTTTGTGGTTGTGGGTGTCTGTAGGTGGTGGCTTAACGGGAAGCAGGGCCAATGAGCATACTGCCGTTGAGGCGGCTGTACATCGAGCGGCAGATACAACCGGAGATGTTGACCTTTGTCAGTACTGACGAGGTCATTGCTCTGTTCAAAATGTGAGTGATCACGTCTATTTCCGTTGCTGCGGTTGTCTCACACGACATGTGCTTCCGAAGATATTTTGATTCCATGAACGTAAGAGTCGCACGATCTAATTCCTGCCAGGCTTTCCGACTCAGTCTTGTTTCCAGGTTCACTGTGCATTGCTCGACCCTGACTACCACACCCCAGCGCTGGTGTGTTCACGGTCGCCCTTTCTGCTCACCACCAGTGAGCCTTCATTATTCTTTCACGTGACGCTGTCCTAAGTACCTTGGCATGTACCCAGTTTGTGCCGTCGCCGCCAGGTTCTACGATGCCCGCCCAGAGCTTTATCCTCGGCTGACTGAGCTGGCGAAGAAGCTCGCGTTCAACGTGCCGGCGCGGGGATACAAGTCCGTGGAGATTGTCCAAGCGTACCTGCTCAATACCCTGTGGGGCTGTGGGCCTGTTGAGCGATATGAGCAGGACCGGACGTGGATGTTGCTTGGCATGGGTATCAGGTATGTATCGGATTTCATCGGCTCTAGTGTCATCCGCGTCTCATTCGTCTGTCGCATGAAGACTGGCGATCGATCTCAACATGCATCGGCCGACAAATCTACCCAGCGACCTCGCGGACGAAACTCGTGCACGTGAACGAGAGATACATAACCGACAACGGACCTGGATAGTTTGTTTCATCCTCGATCGCAGCTTCAGCGCGCAGATGGGAAAGCCTCACACAATCAAGGAAGAGTAAGTGTGGATAGCATCCGCAATCTTACACAGATAGAACTGATCACACATGCAGTTTCATCATACGCAATGCCTTGGAGTGGTCGCAGTCACCGCTAGCCATGGCTTCAGACGCGCACACGGCAGCAATGGTGGTAAGTGGACGTTTCGCTGGAAAGTGCACTCTGATCCAACATCACGCCAGGATCTCCAACGGATACTCACTCGAAGCCTGGACCTCCTCTATTCTGGGACCAGTTCATCATCCGGCCTGCAAGACGACTGCGACTACCTCTTAGTCATTAAAACGATGGAGACGCAGCTTCTTGCGTGGCAACACGAGTGGCTACGCATTCGGAAAATCGACCAGGGGGAGAAGACCGAGTGGTCGCGGAAGTACTCGCAGCTGTCCTGCAAATTTTACTTCCACTACGCGATGCTCACGATGAACTCCTTCGGGCTGCAAAACGCCCTGCAGCGCTCCGTGGTGGACATTGGGCATTTCTTTGCCCGGTGCCACTCCAGTGCGGTCGAGTGTGCGAAGGTCATCTGCGACGAGTTCGAGAGTCTTGGATACTTGAAGTATGCGCCGGATTGTCTGTTCGTTCAGGGGTCGTATGCTGTGCTCAGCTTGTTGAAGGTGAGTCTGGTCGAAAGTCCGGTGCGGAAGAGGTCACTGAAGTGTGCGCAGCTCTTGCGTCCCGAGTTCAAGTCTTTCTTCGACCACGAGCAGAAGATCATCACTTTAATCAAAGGCGTTGCTGACGCCTTCGAGAGGGTCTCCGTCGCAACTCTGCATACTCCCGCTCTCTACAGCGTGTTCCTCCGTGCTCTGATCTCAGCTCGCACCGGTGCTGAAGCCCTCCCAAGCACAACCGCAAACGGTGCGTCCACATCGCAACTTGCGGAGGCACACGAGGACAATATGTCGACGGCGACCGACGAGTCTGCGTCTCGAGACGTGGACATGCCGCAGCAGGAAGGACACGGGGCGCCGCCGCCTGCTCCAGACCCATTCTCTGGGTTCTTTAGCAACGGAGAGATGGGCCCCGTAGCCGACATGTCGACATTCCCGCCAACGATGGCACCGAACCCGTCGTTGCCAGACATGAGCATGATGTCGATGGACAGCATCTTGAGCGCGGACTTCTGGGATAGTATGCTCGTTCCAGGTGCGTCTTGTTCCGCAAAGACGATTCACATGGAGTAGCTAATCAGTAGCCTTAATTAAGGTTCCTCCAATGGGATGGAAGGCCTGAGCAATGGCTTCGTGTACGGAGCAGGCGGGAGCGGGCTCATCACGCCTCGCATGTGGAACTCGCCATTGCCCTCCGCTGATGGCAGTCGCGACTACTTGCCGGACAAAACAGACAACGGGTACAGCGTTCCCCAGGCTCGACTACATCAATCTGACACGCAAGGCAGATCACTCCCATGACACGGATCTACTGCCTCCGAGTTCCTGCGCATCACGTTCCTGCCATCGTTGCCTTCCTCCCTGCCGCTCGCACCTAAGTATTCGCGTGGACCATGTGTCACGTCGGCTTCGTGCTGGCTTACTATTGTCTTGTCTTGTCTTTTATCTTCTCGTGTAATAATCATTGGGTAGTGTGGAAGTGACTTTCTACTGTACGACTAGTTTTGAGTCCGACGCATAGAAATACAAGCCAATAATACCGATTGTAGGTCTCAGTGTCTTGACGGCCCTCGGCCTAAGCGGCCGTGCCAAGGACTGCCCGGCGCTCCACACCTTCGGCCATGCTGCATATGGAAGGTGTTGTGGTCTTGTTCAGGACAGCCACCACGAGTCCGCACCGTACCGTCAAACGTTTGGGAAGCCCCTCGACTCGTGGTCAGTACTTCAGTCCTCGTTGGGAGTCTATCATCATTAATCTGATGTACAGGCGTTGAGAAAATGTGCATTAGCACCAAACTAGCACGAGCCTGAGTACTCAGCAGGTGCTCAAATTCACAAGTTGAACAGTGCTCATCCTGAGCCTAGTTTGCTCTGCATTGGCGAATGACTCGGATCCATCAGAGGTCTCTTTCAATCAGAGGCTCGGTCCCGATTGACGTCCACACGCACAGGTACCGAACTCCAGATCTGCATAAGACACAAGCCCTCGCTGATCTAGTTTCTCCCAGTGATCCGCCCGCAACCTTCAGGTTTGCCGCCATCGCGCTCTCCACGACAATCCTTACTCCTGTCATTCGTTGAAGATGATGCTACCATTCGCCGTGGTGCTATCCGCCATTGTCTACGTGCGCCGTGAGTCTTGCTACTTATATATGTTGACATGGGTAGGCTTCGGCTCACCCACGATGACATTGATTCGTTAGACGCGTCTTGTCAAGTGACGACGCTTTTCATCCCTGGCTTCGACCCTCAGCCCGTGACTGCGAATCTCCTGGGTACCCAAGGCGGCTTGACGTCCTATGTCGTTGCTCCGGGCATGAGCACCGTTGGCTTGGACGATGAAGATGGCTTTTCGGACCAGGTAGGATACCAAGCTCGATGTTCGGTCGAGCTGACAAGCAATTCTTTTACTAGCTACACTCGTTCTCGGTGCAAGCACCGCCGCAGTCACGTATATCGACGAAAGCGTCGGTGCGGCCCTCTACGAGAACTGTCAGCTTGTCGACGGACAAGCGGTTTGTGAGGACGTCATCATCCAGATGGGCTCCGATGGTTTCACCTCGACGGCAACGGAGACCCAGCCCATCGAGTCCTTCGCCGTGCAAGGCGGCGGAGCTGCCTCGGGAAGCGACGCCATCCAAACGTCTCCGGTGCCAACTGGTAATTTTGCGACTTGGACCCAGCCCCCTTTGTGGACATCGGCCTACTCGACCCTCGGCGGTTCAGCCCCTGGTCGCCCACTGGTTCTGCGTCTTCAGCGCCTCCAGGACGTCCGGGTCGTCGTCTAGCACCGCCTCCCCGACTGGGAACACCAGCGGCGCTGTTGACCTTCGCACGTCTGGTCTTTCAATGGTGTTCATTGTAGGGATGGCCAGTGTTTTCACCCTAGTCGTTTAATCGTGCATGTGCTCATCGCTGCTGTACACCTGTCTATTGCATCATGGTCGCAGTATAAAGCGGTTGGAATAACGGAGAGCGCAATGTGATGCGACTGGGTACCGTCACACTCTTGGGTGACTGTATTTCTGTCACACTGCCCGTGGTCACTGACGCATCCGAGTCGAGGCCGCGTGCCACGCATCACACTCCTGTCATGTCAAGTGTACTACTGCCTCTCTGTGATATCTCCTTGCGCTCTGTACGTCTGCTTATGTTTGTGTTCCACTCGCTATCTCATGAGGGATTCCATCAGCGCCAGGTCCCCGTTACCCCCCTGACTGAGAGAGCTAATATTACATTTCAGCGAAGAGTGGCGAAGACCACCCGTTCCGGGCATGGTTGTTGCGTTCTCAGGCTGTCACTCCTCGCGAACAACAGATACAGATACATGCGATGATTCCAAAATCCGGATCCAAGTGCCAAGCAGAGATGATGTGTGATCGAGGCCGAGGCCTTCAGGAATCAGCGGAGCGCGTGAGCAAAGGTACCGAATTCTTCATATAACTGAGCTTGTCCACGGTTGTCTTTTCCATCTTGCTAGTGATCTGCCCGCAACCCTCAGGTTTGCCGCCATCGCTTCCGCATCAACATTCTTTTTTCCTCCCATTCCTTCATTATGCTACCGTTCGTCGCAGTGCTATCTGCCATTATTTATGCACGCCGTGAATATTTGATACGCACCAATGACACGATCAATCTGACTGACGCTGCTTTTGTCTAGATGTGTCCGCTCTGACGACGATGTTCATCCCTGGCTTTGACCCTCAGCCCGTGACCGTCAACCTCCTGGGTAGCCAGGGTGGCTTGACATCATATGTCATCGCCCCAGGCGCGTCCAGCGCTGGCATGGACACGGACGACAGCGAATTGTTTGGTCCTGGTATGACATAACACAGCCTTAGACTCCGCATTCTGTGCTAACAGTAAAAAACCACCAGCCACGCTTGTCCTGGGCGCGAGCACCGCTGCACTCACGTACATCGACGAAAACATCGGGATTGCCGCGTACGAGAGCTGTCAGTTGTCCGACGGAGAGACGGTATGCGAGGAGGTTGTCATTGCGATGGGCGCCGACGGGTACACCACAACAGCGACGGGAACACTGCCCATCGAATCGTTCGCTGTGCAAGGGGGCGGCCCCGCTACAGGCAGCAACGCCATACAGACCTCGCCCGTCCCAACCGGTGATTTCGCGACTTGGACCGGGCCCCCTTCGGCGTACACGGTCTCCCTGGTGATGCCAGTAGCTCGGCGCCCTCCGGCTCCGAGTCGTCTTCCAACGCCGTCTCGAAGACATCCGCATCGACGACTGCCACCCCGACCGGAAACACCAGCGGCGCGCTGAGCCTGAGCCTTCGCACTTCCGGCCGCATCACCTTGAGCATTGCGGGGTTGGTTAGTGCTTTCGTCGTGGTTGCTTGAGGATAGATGCGGCGTTTGGCTCGTCTGATATATCTTGTGACTGTTGTTGTGCGCATTAGTTCTTGGCTCAACGCGGATGGGCAGCCCTGCTGCATTCACAGGTACGGTACCCGTATATGATTCCCGCCACATCAATAAATCAGCTGGTCCGCATATCGCGCATCGTGCTCCTCTGACAAGTCCACGTTTCCTTCTTGGTAATCGACTCGCACAGCAACGCCAACGACCGTGCGTAGCGCGTGTTACATCACAGACCATGCGCCTTGAATGCGCCCGTAAAGACACCCTTGTCTTGCCGCGCCAGTGCTAGCCGAGAAAAGGAAACTGTGTACGCAAGGCACGTCGAAGCGGATAACTGCTGATCGAGGCCGAACTCCCCACACGGCCAGCAGAAGCCGACCCGACGATCGTCGCCAGGGCCCGAGACGTGTGGCGCCCGCCGGCGTCGGTATTTCCACATTTTAGGTTTTGCACCGATCGTACCAATATGGTAGGTGTGGTCGTCCTCGCGGTGCCTGGTTGCCACCCAGCGCTGCCAAGTCTGCCGGTCAAGTCGATGCCGATTCACCTCGAGTCGAACGTGCAGTGCTACTCATGGCTGCCAAACCACTGCAGCCCACATCTGCGGTGCATGAGGCCATGCGGCATTTCTGGGAAGATCGCTCTCACAGTGCGACTCCGTGCTGACTCGAGTCGCCATCAAATATGTTCTGGCCAGCCGCCAAGGATCGCGGCTCCGAGCTTTTCCAAGAGACACGATGGACCACCGATCTGCATGCGCGAGCCAGGCACCGAGGCCGGGCTTGTATAAGTGAGCGGCTGAGATATGCTACCCAGCCTTGTGTATCCTCTCGCTGACCCCCCGCACATACGCGTCGTCCCAATCCCTTCATCTTTCTACACGCCATTCCTTGAAAATGCTGTCCTTCACACTTGTCCTTCTGCTGTCATCTACGCGCACTGTAAGTCTAGACTGTCTTCGTGTTTTCACCGCTTGGCTCACCAGCGATTTGTTGCATCGTTCATAGATGCGTCGGCACTCACCTCGCTGTATATCCCGGGTTTCGACCCCCAGCCTGTGACTGCCAATTTGTTAGGTTCGCAGAATGGCGTGACTTCCTACGTCATTGCTCCTGGTGTTTCCAGCGCTGGTATGGATGATCATGGGTTCGAAGGACCTGGTATGGACACAGCACTTTGACATGAAACACCCCCGTACTCACTTTCTTCTGCCCAGCCACGCTCGTGGTCGGCCCAAGCACCGCTGCCGTGACCTACATCGACGAAGAGGAGGGCATCGCTTGTATGAAAACTGCAACATCCAGGACGGAGTCGCTGTCTGTGAAGACGTTGTCATCGAAATGGGTAGCAGTGGCCTCACGATGACGGACACCACCACTGAGACCGTCGACCCCTTCGCCGTGCAAGGCGGAGCTGCCGCAACCGGTGCTGCCGCCATCTCGACGTCCCCTGTGCCCACGGGCGATTTCGCCACATGGACCCCCGACTTCGGCACCTTCCCGACCGACAGCTCGGACGATGGTTTCCCCGCTACGACAGGTAGCTCCCAGGCAGCTGGGATCACACCTGCGCCCACTGCTTCGACAAGCGGGATGTCCAAGGTCCCCGCTTCCAGCGGTTCGGCGTCTGGTTCATCTTCCGATTCTGCAAACGCGAAGACAACTAGCACTACCAGCGGCGCCGGTAGCATCCATGTCTTCAGTCTTTTGACTGTCGTTGTCGCTGGAGTGGCTGGTGCCCTTGTTGTATTGGCTTAGCCTGAGGCAGATGAAGTCGGGCATGGACATTTCTCTCTGTTTTCCTGGGTTTTAGTGTTGTCTCTGCTGGTCGTGTTGTTAAGGTGTAGGGAGACCAATGTGTACAGTGTTGATATAACCCGCCTTCGGATATGGATTGTATCGCGCGAATCACGGCATGCTATTCGTTGCCTACAACAAGCCGCGTTGTGAAGTTGTGAACCGCGCGTTGTGACCAGGGCCATTGATTCGTTCACATCCGACATGTGAGCGCTGAGCGGAGCGACGAATTTAATATGCAGTGTTCGACGACTGATCCGGGGACACAGACGAGCTTCTTGTGAACTTTAACGTTACGGAGGTGGAGTTGATCGACATGTCTACCATATTTACAACAGCGGGCGTGATGTGACTCTGTGTGACGGCACGCGTCGCGCACAGGCGCGTCTGGGGCTGTGAGCGTCTGTCGCGCGCCTTCCGTCCTGTCACTGAGACGGCGTGTCCGTTCATCAGTCCTCGCTGTCTCCTGCTGTCTCTGCACCGCTGCGCGCTTTCGTTTTCCTACCGCCACGTCTGTACTCGGTATCTTGCCTGCGTCGCTATATCCGCGCTAACGCCAGAGAAGCCATACTAGGGTCTTGGTCGCACGATCACTCACGGCGATCATTGACACGACAGTCGACAGACCAACGGAGGGGCCGGGGACGATTCTCCGTTCCCCGCGATGCCGCCGCGAGCTGCCGCTCAAAAGGCCTCGAAGCTAGCGGCTGCGCAGCTGGAGAGCTCACCGCCCCCATCGGATGACCGGCGGGCGTTGGAATTCGGGGAGCCTTCCAAACCCAGGACGCCGGTGAAGGTCACGTACGGTCGGAAAAGGCGGGGTTATTCATCCCCAACGAAGTCATCTGATGCAGACGGGTCACCAGGCAAGGAGAGGAACGTCGGGAAACGCATGAGGTCGAGCCTCAGTGCCCTCGCTTCTATGTCTGCGGAGAAGCCGAGCAGGGGTGGTAGTAGTGCGGAGAGCCCTATCCTACTGTCTGACGATGAAGGCGAAGATGACGAGGTGATAGAGCCGCAGAGTCCTCTGCTCAGGAAGGCGTCCAGTGGGAAGGCAAGGGGGCGCATCCTATCCGCGAAAAAGCCGTCGGGTACCGTATCCAGGAAAGGGAAATCGAACGCCGCCGCCTCGAGTAACAACAACCCCGCAAAACGTGACCGGGCAATGTCAATATCGTCCACCTCCTCCTTGTCTGACCTTGACGAGAGCGACCTCACATCTCTCTCGTCTCGGAGTCCTGGGCCCTCTATCATGGCTCCCCCGGCGCGTGCGCGTTCTGCCAGCACACTGACGTCGCTCACGTCGTCTCAAGTTGGAAAGTCTGTGGGCGGCCTTCGCCGTACCGACTCTGTCGCTACTCTGGGCGATAGTAGTGTAGACGATGAGGCATGGAGTCTGGGCAAGCTCGGGACACTAGCGTGGGTCAAGGTGGATGGGTCGGGAGATGTTGTAGATGAAGGCGGCAACGTATCTGATGGTGATACATACTGGTGGCCGGCCAAGGTGCTTCCGGTGCTGTTCTTCAAGTCATCGTTTCGCAAAAGCCTCATCTGGCATTTTCATAGGTCACACACCCTCGCGATCCGGTCAAAATCTCCTTGTTTGGCGACGGACCCCGTCTCTCCAGTGATGATGCCGCCGGGATAAAAGAGTTGACGGTGTCTTCGCCGTCTGCGTCGAACATCCTGCCGATGGCGTCGCGCGGAAGGATTCGCTTCACTGAGCGAAGTTACAGGGCAGCAGAACGGGGTGACACGGCCGTCGTACCGCCACGGAAGCGGAGGAAGCTGGGTGTCGACACACGATGGAGAGAGGCTCGGGATCTCATGCTGCAAGAGGACGAAGACGCCAATGAAGGGCTACCAATGTTGCTGTCGAGCCATTTCAGCAGAGACGCGTCTTTCTCCGTGAAAGCACCATCGGCAGGAGGCAGTAAAGCCGTGGAGATGATCCTCTCTGATGACGACGACTTGCCCATGCTACAAGAGAAGCCCTGGCGACCGCCTCCTTGCGACCCATCCCTGGAGTTACCCGGCGAGCTCGTTCTTGCCAAGGAGAAGAAACCCTTTACAGACTATTGGCCTGCGAAGTTGCTTGAGTATATCCCACCAACGAACCCTAAGCAGCGACCTCGCTACAAAGCAGAATTCTACGACGGTATGATCAAAAACATTGATTCGGATTGGTTCTTCACAGTGGAACACAAGCAGTTCAAGAGCTGTAAGGTGGGCCATGATTCTTCCCTAGATGCTCTATATCTTTGACGGTAAGCATCATCGGTAGCTAGGACGCGATATGTTCAACTATGGGCTGGAAGAGGAGCGCGACGACGTAGCTGCCCCGCTGCGCAATGACACGTCCGACATTGAGATCTCCGACGAGGACGCCCTGCGTCCACTCACCCCCGAGCCTCCCATGCCTCCGTTGGAGGACTTTGAAGACACTTCGCTCGCAGAGCAGTTCGAGTACATCAAACCGGTGCTAGCGGCCGTCATCGAGGGTCGGTATGAACCGCCAACGAGCGGCACGATCAGTTCATGCGTGGGGCCGCTGCGAGACGTGCAGTATGCGAATCGGGCTACACGAGAGGTTCGCTCAAGCAAGACGAGGTAGAGGAGCTGCTGCGCTTGGTGCGGCGATGGGCCGCCAAGTGGGAGAAGAGGCATGCATTGGGTATCCCGGATGGTGACCCGCACAAAGTCCCGGAGACTGCGGGAGGCAGCGCCTGTGTAAATGCCAGTCAGGTGAGGCCCCTGCTGCCCTCCGACGCTTTCCATTCGGAATTTGTCCGTTCTGACATATTGCTTCAATCCTTCCCCAGGTTCCGTCCGTGGACAATCCCATCGAGGTACCTTTGACACCTGTGAGACAACCAGCGGAGTCTGAGACCGAGGTATTTCTGGATGCTCTTGCGTCTTGGCGAACATCGATGGGCTTACTGTTCTGGATTGCGTTAGCTCGCAGTATCAGAGGTCGCAGTGCCGCCGCCCTCAGGATCCGAGCACGTAACGCTCGATGTCGACGCCAATGCGCACGAGGTACGATGCTCCCCATTGCGGCTGCATTGCTAGTGTGGTCTTAAACCTTATGCTTCGTCACTAGTCGCCCCTTCCTGATGAAACATCGACGATTCCGCCTAGTGTGAGGATATTTCATAATGCATTCAATGCGTCAACTGAAGCATCGTCGCAGAACGCACGGCCGCCGGTATCAGGTGGCTCCGATATAATCGTGTCCTCTCCTGAGAAAACTGCCGCAGCGGTAAGTAAGCTGGCCGGGCGGCCGCTTGGCGATAATTAAACCATCCTTGTCTAGAGCGTCCCCGTTGACGAAGAGCCGCACATCTCGGAGCGGGAAATTTTACCCGCCCATAATGGCAGTCAAAGGCCACGCCCAAAACTATCCTTCAAGGATCTATCAACTATCGACCAAATAACGGTCAGCCCTTACGACAAGCTCATTAGTGCTTGACGACTGATGATACCTCCGATACAGTACTGTCAGAATATCCTGTTGCACGAGGCCGTGCTGCAGCTGCTTCTGTGGCGTTCGGGGGAACGTTCCTCCGTTGGGCTCCTAATTGAAGAAGAAGAAAGGCGTCTGCATGACATCGCCTTCGAGAAGGCAAACGAGAGCGACTGGGTGCATGAGATCATCAGACTCAAGCAGGCCGCTGAAGGCAAATTGCTTCCATGGGCGAACAAAGACAAAGACAAGGCTTCCGCCGCCTCGCCAGAGTCTTTCGGCGGCACCCGCACACGATCAAAGAGAGTATGACGGTCTACCCAGGACTTCGGTTCGTTGCTGTAAGTATTTCACATTGCTATGTCAAGCAGATTCCTGCATGCTGTATTGCTCTGTTTTCGTATCTGCACGACACTGCTCAATGTACAACATATTATTGGAACCAAGGATTGCCGCGCGCATGTTCGTCCTCATGACCGTTCCCTGTTCCCAAGACATGTATCTAGCATAAGGTTTCATGCCTTGGACATGAGCTGAGTGGAGTTGATGATCTTGCATTCAGAGGCACGGATGCTGATAACCCAAAGGCGTGTATGAAGGCGTGTGGTATCGGGAGAGCTCCCATGCTGGAATATGCTCGCCGCAGCGTTCTTACGGTCATTATGCCGTGAATGAAGTTGATGGCCCTGGTGTCACGCACAGAGACCCTGATAACCTGCGCTGCGGTTCCGACCACCATTTTCTGTGCTTTGCGGAACACCTATGGCACTCTCGGGCTGCATGCAACTGAGCAGTTGTAATGACATTGACAATTTAATAGGCCCCTGCCCGGAGAATGTGGAGGACGTCCGGTCTTAAGGTCTGGCTGGCCCTCGATACTGTTGGTTTTGATGGGGACCATCGACTCGGACCGACATACACTAGACTGGACATGGGGGTCTATCGATTTGGAAACAACTCCCAAGTGCCATTGGCATAGCAGAATGTGACAGGCCGGTTCATTTGGCTAGCAACATCATCCACGACGGACGGAACCTGGCATGACATACATACTACATCGGTGGAGGTGAGCACGGAGGTTTTCACGAGAAGTTCGCTCCGTGGACTAAGTTGAAGTACTACTCCAACTTTGACCCTCAGTCCTGCGACCCCTGACCCCCTCAGAAAGACATGATCAGAAGCCGGATTCAGTAATGATAAGCACCATCCATATGGGCAGAAAGACACCACCGCGGCGAAGGTAGGTATTATGAGATGAGTCGATGACGTTCCGAGAACGCTCTGGCGCATGACAGCGCTGTGCTCCCACCATTCTCCCGTGGGATGCGTATTCTGGGGCGTCTCGCCAGCATGATTCTGTGTACAGCGCTGCGGAAGATCATTCAAATGGAGGTAAATGACGCGAGCTCGAGGATGCTATTGTAACATAACACCAGGCCCCTCGGCACCCAGAAGAATATGCAAGGCATAGTATACCCCCCTGGCAGGAACTGGGAAGGATCTATGAGCTGCATTATATCCTGCATCCGAGTAGACTCGGACGCTGCCTAGCGCGTGTGATGTGGGAGCGACTCGCAAGCTCGAGGATGAGTCATATGCCTCGCACACTGCGTGGGCTGAACAGGCACCCAGACGGACGAACTTGAGGGAGGGCGAACTGCGAGTAAAGCGCACGCGCAGTGGCAATGAACCACAATGTCGTTGATCTCCTGCTATTTCACCGAGGCGTTCCTCGTTCATGTGCATATCAATGTGAATAAGTATGTACGCCCTTCGATGGCGCTGCCCACTGCTGCCACAATATCGCTTTTGACCAGCATTCAAAAGACGACAGTCGGGATGGAGTGAACAGACCTTCACCGCCGTTTCAAAACGCTTTACTCATCGACATGGCTGGTACAGCGCACCCACAAAGCATGGCGATGTGCAAACCCGAGTCATTCATCCAAATATAAACTACCAACAGGTCCATGCGAGCCACTCGTAGTCCGTGCCATCTGTCCATACCCACTACTCGCCGACCTCATAATCCCGTTCATCCCCCTCAGGCTGCCACCGGCGCTGCTCAAGTTCATTTGCGACGAGTTGCGCGATCGGGACGTGAGCGAGCTCAGGCTGCCGTTCGACACCGAAACACCGAACCCGTCAAGCCCAGACATGCCCGGGCGCGGTGAGCCGGGTGTGGGTGCGAAGGATGATGCGGAGCAGTTCGCGTCGTCTGGCGGAAGCGGGGCGAGGCCCGCACCGACACCCATGCCTGAGCTGGGCTGGGAGAAGGGGAAGGGAGAGGAGTTAGAGCGGATGGGGGAGACCCGTGTGGGTGAGTATCGATTGTGATTTGAGGGCGTGCCGTTCAGTTTGATACGGACGCTCGAAGGATAGAGCTGGTGCCTAGTGTTGTAGAGAGTTTCTGAGCGAAGGGGCGGATGGCTTGTTGGAAGGACAATTGGGTCGGGGAAGGCGTCCAGGGAGAGCGTGGCCTCTTCGCGAAGCCACCTTCCATGGCGTAGCCATCTTGCGTGAAGTCGTGCTCCTTCGTGCGCGTGTAGCGTCGATGCACGCTCCGTATACGATGTCGCATCCGATAGAACAGACCGAACAGTAGAATAAGGGCTGCAATGTAGAGGAGAAATGCAACGAGGGAGAACCCCAACGTCTCCTTAGTCAGGGATGGAGGGAGATGATCCGAGAGACGATCCTCGATGGCATCGAAATGCCAGAATGGTGGTCTCGGCCGCAGGTTAGAGTCTTCGGGAGATCTTCCATCGGGTCGATGATAGGTCTGTCGCCCTTGATCGCCAAGGGCACCTCCTTACTCGCCTCGAGCACCATCTTCCCGAGCGTCCAGCTAATGGCGATGTCGCCCACAGTGTCCAAGCTCTGGAACGCAGGCCTCTTGCTTCCCAACCTTTGCGTGCCGCCTCCTTCTCCACCTCCTGCGCACCGTCATGTCCGGACGTACTGTTACCTCCGGGGTCTACTACCCTCGGCATGTCCAAGCCTTCGTGCAGAACGTTGACGAGCCACGCAGCCTTGAAACACTGCAGCTGTAACCTTGGTAACTCCACCTCCGGGCCCCACGAACCCGCGCTCTGCGCGCCCTGACCCCAATGTTCCTTGTCCCGCTCATGCTGCTTGACAATGTCCGTCCAGTCGCGCCCGCAGAATTGCTCCGCCGCGCGCTCGTACTGCACAACGTCGTACGCGCCGCCCAGGCCGAATACATGTTCGGACGAGTACCAATACTCGGAGACGCCGATGAAATGCGCGGCGGAGAAGTCGATGTGGGGCGTTGGGACACCATTGAAGAGACAGTGAGTATCAGGACATGGTGCGGATTTGTTGAGAAGTGGGAGCGTTCGCGCAAGGCACTGGTCGAAGGCGCCCGTGCCTACCAGTGTGTACGTCGCTGAAGACGAGGTAGACTCGGCGAGGCGTAGGCCCTTTGGGAGACAAGGGTCTGGGATAGGCCGCGAAGGGGAGGCGGAAGGGTAATGGTAGAGGTAGTCGTTGACAACTGCGCTGATGTACCGCTCTCGAGCCTGGTTGGTACCGTAGCCTAACCACGTCGTGACAAAGACCTTGTGTTGGACTTCCTTGCCGCTGAGTAGGCGTAGCCTAACGTCTATGAGATTGTCCGCGGATTTGGTAGCCTCAGACACGCTCGGCTCAAAAGCAATCTGCGTCGAGGCACCGCCCATGTCCAAGAAGCCATAGGTCAGGGGCTGCTCGCCTGCGCCCGAGAAACCATCCGTGAGGTAGTTGACTGCTATCCAGCCGAAAAGACCTTCCTCTTCGCCGGATATGATGCGTACGCTAGAGCCGCAGGGCCCGGACGCAGATGGTTCGTCAAGCTTGAAATTGGAGTGCGTCTTGAGATATGTGCAGGTGGCTTGAAGAACCTCGGCTTGTTGCTGAGGCGCAAGGAGACGCATACCAGCGGTCGCGAGAAGGAAGATAGGGGTGGATGGCTGCAGGGAAGGTGGGACATGGTTACGTGCGTGCCCAAGCAGCGGTTCCAGATACTCAGCCACGCCTGCTGGATCGTCGCCGAAGGAAGATATGCCTAGGGCATACAATGTATAGCAATAGATTTCTGCAGTTATAACGTAGAATTACACACCAGGTTGTACTTTGACTGACCAATCCTCTCCGTTCTGCGTACCCTTCTCGACCTTGGGGAGCGACGTCTGCGCCCTCCCTCCATCCTGAACACGAGGATCTTTCCAGCTGTAGATTTGGAGCCTAGAGCCCGACGAGCCCGCGTCGATGACTACTCCGAAGCGACGAGCGGTGAGCCAGGCGTCCTGGGAGGTAGGAGGGGGCATGCCAGGGCTGGGGAGTAATGGACGAGACGCGAGTGGCAGTCACGGTCACCAACAACCTGCTGTTCGTGATCGACTCCGCTAGCACGGCTCATTGCTTCGCCCATCTCCGAGATCCCTCAGATCCCGACTCGATCGCCTTCTCCCTCACCTCTTCAGCAACCGCGACCTTGTCTGGCTGTCTTCGCGCTTGCTGTCCGTCTGTTTCTTTCTTCCACTGCTTTGCCTGAGGCAAGATGGTGCAAAGGACGAAGACTGATGGTAAGCCATGGTTGTGCACGTCTCCGAAATGTCCGGAAGGTAAACAGCTCTTGCTCTCAGGGCCTTCGCAGGCGGAATCGCTCTTGCGAGTTACCTCGGCAATTGCTGCGGAGCTCATCAAGGCCCACGATGCAAACCAAACAGTATCGTGAACGAACTCCGGGCAAAGATGAGCAAGAAGTATGGCTTCGGAGGGGTTCCACGATTGGTCGATATCATCAGCGCAATACCGGACGACTATAAGAAGGCTCTACTCCCAAAACTCAAGGCACGGCCCATCCGAACGGCCAGCGGGATTGCTGTTGTAGCTGTGATGTGCAAGCCGCACCGATGTCCACACATCGCAATGACCGGTAATATCTGCGTGTAAGTCGTTGTCTGTTCACCATGGCGTACACTCTGACCTTGTGTAGGTACTGCCCAGGAGGTCCCGACTCGGACTTTGACTACAGTACGCAAAGCTACACCGGCTATGAGCCCACAAGCATGCGCGCGATCCGGGCACGGTACGACCCTTACGAGCAAACCCGCGGGCGAGTCGAGCAGCTGAAGAGTTTGGGTCACAACGTTGACAAGGTATGCTTGTTCACTGTCACTTTTCACGCTCTTTGTAACATATGGGATAGGTCGAGTTCATCGTCATGGGCGGAACGTTCATGAGCATGCCAGAAGACTACCGGAACAAGTTCATCGCACAACTGCACAATGCACTGTCCGGCTTCACAGGGTTCGACGTTGATGAGGCCGTTCGTTTCTCTGAGCAGAGCAGGTCCAAGGCCATTGGTATCACGATCGAGACGCGACCTGATTACTGCTTGAGACCACATCTGAGGTGAGTGCAAATGCCAATATCTCCCCTGTCGACATAATCTCTAACCCGTTTGCAGCCAAATGCTCCGATATGGCTGCACCCGTCTAGAGATCGGTGTCCAATCCGTATACGAAGACGTCGCACGCGACACCAACCGCGGGCACACAGTCCGCGCCGTAACCGAGTCTTTTCACCTAGCCAAGGACGCTGGTTTCAAGGTGGTCGCGCACATGATGCCCGATTTACCTAATGTCGGCGTAGAGCGCGACCTTGAACAGTTCAAGGAATATTTCGAGAACCCTGCATTCAGGAGCGATGGACTGAAGATCTACCCTACCCTAGTTATCCGTGGTACAGGTCTATACGAGCTGTGGCGAACGGGCCGATACAAGAACTACACACCAAACGTACTCGTGGACGTGGTTGCAAGGATTCTGGCACTCGTACCACCATGGACGCGAGTATACCGTGTGCAGCGGTATGTGTTCTCTCCATCGTACATCACTTGCACACTGATAGCATACTCTGTAGAGACATCCCTCTCCCACTCGTCACGAGCGGCTGCGAAAACTCAGGCAACCTCCGCGAGCTCGCGCTCAACCGCATGAAAGACTTCGGCGCCGAGTGCCGCGACGTGCGCTTCCGCGAGGTCGGCATCCACGAGATCCACCACAAGGTGCGGCCCGAGTCCGTCGAGCTCCTCCGGCGGGACTACACTGCAAAC